>NC_092104.1:7381276-7523776 GCF_045679555.1 Salvelinus alpinus | reverse complement strand
ATGATGATGATGATGATGGTTAGAGCATAAGCCCTGGAGCCTGGTAGAGGCCTCCACACAACTAGGTAATGATGATGATGATGATGATGATTAGAGCATAAGCCCTGGAGCCTGGTAGAGGCCTCCACACAACTAGGTAATGATGATGATGATGATGATGATGATTAGAGCATAAGCCCTGGAGCCTGGTAGAGGCCTCCACACAACTAGGTAATGATGATGATGATGATGATGATGATGATTAGAGCATAAGCCCTGGAGCCTGGTAGAGGCCTCCACACAACTAGGTAATGATGATGATGATGATGATGATGATGATGATTAGAGCATAAGCCCTGGAGCCTGGTAGAGGCCTCCACACAACTAGGTAATGATGATGATGATGATGATGATGATGATTAGAGCATAAGCCCTGGAGCCTGGTAGAGGCCTCCACACAACTAGGTAATGATGATGATGATGATGATGATGATGATGATTAGAGCATAAGCCCTGGAGCCTGGTAGAGGCCTCCACACTAGGTAATGATGATGATGATGATGATGATGATGATGATGATGATGATGATGATGATTAGAGCATAAGCCCTGGAGCCTGGTAGAGGCCTCCACACAACTAGGTAATGATGATGATGATGATGATGATGATGATGATGATGATGATTAGAGCATAAGCCCTGGAGCCTGGTAGAGGCCTCCACACAACTAGGTAATGATGATGATGATGATGATGATTAGAGCATAAGCCCTGGAGCCTGGTAGAGGCCTCCACACAACTAGGTAATGATGATGATGATGATAATTTTAAGGCCATAAGCCCTGGAGCCTGGTGGAGAGAGCGAGATGGTCGAAACAGCATGTTCGGGACAAGGCAACATGACCGGTGAACAGGTCAGGGTTCCTTGGCAGAACAGCAGAAACTGGATGGCATGGAAGAGCACCAGTAAGCCAGTGACTCAGCCCCTGTAATAGGGTCAGAGGCAGAGAATCCCAGTGGAGAGAGGGGAGCCGGGCAAGCAGAGACAGCAAAAGTGGTTCGCCACTCCAGTGCCTTTCCGTTCTCTTTCGCACTCCTGGGCCAGACTACGCTCACTCATAGGACCTACTGAAGAGATGAGTCTTCACTAGACTTAAAGGTTGAGACCGAGTCTATGTCTCTCCCAAGCCTCGGCAGAACATTCTATAAAAATGTAGCTCTATAGGAGAAATCTCTATCTCCAGCTGTTTGCTTAGAAATTCTAGAGACAATAAGGAGGCCTTGTGACCGTAGCGTACGTGTAGGTATGTACGGCAGGACCAAATCAGAGAGATCGGTAGGAGCAAGCCCATGTAATGCTTTGTAGCTTAGCAGTAAAACCTTGAAATCAGCCATACCCTCAACAGGAAGCCAGTGTAGAGAGGCTAGCACTGGAGTAATATGATTTAATTTGGGGGTTCTAGTCAAGATTCTAGCAGTCGTATTTAGCCCTAGTTGGAGTTTATTCCGTGCCTTATCCGGGTCGCCGGAGAGTAGAGCATTGCAGTAGTCTAATCTAGAAGTGACAACAGCATAGGTTCGATTTTCAGCATCATTTTTGGACAAAAAGTTTCACATTTTTGCAATGTTACGAAGGTGGAAAAAGGCAGCCCTTGCAATATTTTTTATATGTTTGTCAAAAGAGAGATCAGGGTTAAGATTAACGGCGAGGTCCGTCACAGTTTTGTTTGAGACGACTGTACAACCATCGAGATTCATTGTCAGATCTGACAGCAGGTCTCTGTGTTTCTTGGGACCTAGATCTAGCATCTCTGTTTGTCCGAGTATAAAAGTATAAGCATTTCCTTATGTCTGAAACACAGGCTTCCAGGGTAGACAATTTTGGTGCTTCACTATGTTTCATCGATATGTACAGCTGTGCATCATCTGCATAGCAGTGAAAGTTGAGACTAACTAATATCTTTCTTACAGAGAAGATCTCAACCAGGCAAGAATTTGTCCGCGTAGACCAATTATGGTTTCCAATCTCTCCAAAAGAATGTGGTGATCGATGGTGATGGAAGCAGCACTAAGGTCTAGGAGCACGAGGACAGACGCCATTAAAAGGTCTCGTGAATGGAAAGAAGTGCGGTCTCAGTACTATGATGGAGTCTAGACTGGAGCGTTTCCTAAACATTATTTTTGTTTTCAGGAAGGCAGTGAGTTGCCGAGCAACAGCTTTTTTTTTTTTAATTGAGAGGGAGAGAATGGGTCAAGGTTTGGCTTTTTAGAGGCTTTATTACTGCCACTTTTAGTGAGTTTAGTACACAGCCGGAGGATAGGGAGCCAATTATTATGTTCAACATAGGAGGGCCAAGTACAGGAAGTAGGTCTTTCAGTAGTTCGGTTGGAATGGGGTCCAGTAGGTAGCTGGAAGGTTTAGAGGCTATAACTATTTTCAACTTGTCAAGAGATACAGAATTTAAAA
The DNA here is from genome assembly GCF_045679555.1 of Salvelinus alpinus. Lineage (NCBI taxonomy): Eukaryota > Metazoa > Chordata > Actinopteri > Salmoniformes > Salmonidae > Salvelinus > Salvelinus alpinus. The sequence goes on along the minus strand of NC_092104.1, from coordinate 7,521,333 downwards.
TCTTTAGTGTCCATTGATCCGAGATGCTGGCAGTGTTGTGCAGACTCAGGACTACTGAGTTTTGGAGAAATACATATATTCAAAGAGGAGTCCGTAATTTGCTTTCTAATGATCAAATATTTTTTTGTCAAAGAAGTTGCTCCTGAAGTGAAGGTCATCCTCACTTAGGGAATGTTGCTTTTTAGTTAGTTTTGCGACAGTATCAAAACAACATTTTAGTTTTTATTCTCTTCAATCAGGTTGGAAATGTAGTCGGATTGAGAAGCAGTGAGGGCTTTTCGATATTGCACATCACTGCTAGTCGGAAGACTTCAAATTTGGTGGAGCTCCATTTCCGTTCCAATTTTCTGGAAGCTTGCTTCAGGGTTCGGGTATTTTCTGTATACCAGGGAGCTAGCTTCTTGTGATAGTTTTTTGTTTTTAGTGATGCAACTGCATCTAGGGTATTACGCAAGGTTAAGTTTAGATCCTCAGTTAGGTGGAAAAGGGTGCAGTTTCAGGCCATGTGGTGGAAAGTGATGTGGGCGCTGGAGATAGAGGTGGGGGCTAGTGGGTCTGGGCAGGTGTGATGTAGTTGATGTTTGTATGATGTTGTCGTTTGTATGTGTATGTTTTGTATTGTTTATAAAATATCAAATGAATATTACCCAAAAAAAGGAAGGGCATCTAGGAATCTTTGGGTTGTCCCAGAATTTATATCACGGCTTTTGATAATCCTTGTATGGCGTCTCAGCAAATAATTAGTTGCAACTGCAAACCTGATAAGGTGAGGTGGTCTAATAGTCCAGGATTATGAGGAAAAGCATTTAGATCCACAATATCTTTCTCCAAAATTAGATCCATGTTACGATTGTGACAATGCCTAGGTCCTGAGAGAACCACTGAGTCAATGATGGCTCCGAAAGCCTTTTAGAGTGGGTCTGTGGATTTCTCCATGTGAATGTTAAAGGGTATGACAAAACAGGGGTATGACAAAACAGTTATGTTTACTGCTCTAATTACGTTGGTAACCAGTATATAATAGCCATAAGGCACCTCGGGGGTTTGAGATACATGGACAATATACCATGGCTAAGGACTGTATCCAGGCACTCCGCGTTGCGTAGTGCGTAAATAACAGCCCTTAGCCGTGGTATATTGGCCATATACCACACCCCCATTCGGGCCTTACTGCTTCATTAGAGGACGAGACGTAAGTGGGTGATTTTGATTATATTTTGATAATACGATGTTGGTCGTAACAACATCATTATTGTGATCAATGCTGCAAAAAAAAGGAAATGTAAGATTATAATACAACTAAAACAGTCTGTGGTGTAGTGGTGGTTGGAGCAGTGCGTTTTCTCTAATTTTGCCCAAGATTTTTTCCAAATGGCCCTCCCAGCGAAGGAAAAAGTGCCCTGTTGTGAAAACCTCTATGAGAAACAGTGATATGATATCATGACAGGTAGACATTCATTCTCCTGTTCTATTGGTTTTCTGTCAACTTTCTAGCAGCCACAGGAATTATCCTAATCAGTATTAGCAACCCATGGTAGTTATTGTATCTTTAACCCCCCCCTTTAATCCCCCCCCCCCTCCTCCTCTTTCAAAATGGATATTTCCATCTCTGTCCATGAAACCACTCGCATGTGTGCAGCGCATTTTAGAAAGGTGTTTGGGAACATTCATACACAGGCCTACCGCCATGTGGACATCTACAATGTGAAGAAATAATAGTTGATCCACATTTTCAGGAAGACGTTCAGAGCTATTTCATCAGCCTTATTAATCGATACGGCGTACACCTCCACTACATTACTTTGATACGTATCAGTGGGGATTAACAAGTGAGTAGACGCAAAGCCCACTGAAAAAATAAGTGGGTTATGAGGCGTATACCTACGTACACCCTCCACTACACCACTGAATCTAATATTTAATTGTCAAGGTAACATTCTAATAAATCATCTTACAATGCAGGAGTTATAACCCTGACCTCCCTCCCTCCCTCCCCCCCTCCCTCCCTCCCCCCCTCCCCCCTCCCTCCCTCCCTGCCTCCCTCAGGCCCGTCCACCCGTGTTCTCCACAGCCTGTTCTCCAAGGTGTCCCAGTACTCAGAGTTCACCAGCCACAGTATGAGACTGAACGCATTCGTCTTCGGACTGCTCAAGTGAGTACGCTAGCTCTATGTTACCGACTTCTAGTAGTCATCACTAACAGTCCTGTACTCTGTGTCTCCCTCCTGTACAGTACTGTTTCTCCCTCTCACTGTCACAAACCTTAACAATAGCCTTGTTAATAGCCTAAACAACTGACCGGGCAAGGCTCTAACTCAGTAATGGTTTCCGTAGCGATACAGTGTAACTGACTCCTTTCTTGTTTATCTCTTGTGTTTTTCATTTGTTTCAGCTTGCGATCTTTGGAGTTTTGGTTCAATCACCTCTACACTCATGAAGGTATGCACATCTTAAGTGTTAAGGGTCAGACACACAGAGAAATCTGACTGCAGATAGGTACTTAGCACCGCTGCCCAGTGTCGGCAGTTAGCTTGTTGTGTAACCACAGATTAAATACTCCAGACCACAAGGTGGCACAATAAAAAAAAAAGAAGGAAAACAGGTTGCCAGTCAGCCGTGAATCAATACAATGTTTTTAAGCACCAAGGACAGCACACGTCGTTCTACAAAGCCCAGCGGCCGGGAGAGCTCTGTAGGTAGTCGGCACCAAGGACAGCAGCACCCGAGCAGAGATTAATCAAAAACCATTAATTTCAGCGCATAAAGTGCTCATTTAGCAGACAAATAGATCTACTGCAAGTAGGAAAACGCCCATTTGGTAATGTCTGATTTTTCTGATTGGCTGACCACGTCCACCACACATTTTCTTCTTTGCCTCACACAAGTCAACGAGGTCTGTTTTTTAACATCCATTGCGAATTATAATTCCTCAGTATCTGAAAATGTTTACAACACACCCGGCCTCGATAATCACCAAACCGTTTGAAAAGCTAAATATCATGATCTGATGATCCCATATATCCAGTGTAAAAGTAATAAAAAACATATTTCTGTCCCGAGCTCACTGGTGCAGGAATAGTTAATACAATGTTGCATGTTCGCTAGCAGGCCGAATTATTTTATACAATGTTGCACTTCACTAGTGATAGCTCAAGTCAGGACAGATAGAGAGGCAGACAGGCGGAATAGAGAGCTGAATGTGATTGAAATAATCAGAATGTTTAACAGGACATTTTCTAGTGTTTTTATTTGTTGGCTTTAGGCCTATATATTTTACTGAGCTGACGATGGAAGTTATAGGGTTACTGCTGCATCTCTGAGTTCTATGCTCTCATTTCTTTAGCCGCCAACGGATCACGGTGTATCAATGTGTCCATATGGCAGAACCTAGTGCTCTACGCATAGTCGAATTTTAACTTTTAGATTTGTATAATTTTACTGCAGATTTGAGGTGGTCTAATAGTCCAGGACGTGACAATGATTGCGAGAAACAAAAACGTTATTATTGAAATGAAACTGTTCTGAGAAAATGTGCAAATAAAAATAATCATAACTGGCCCGCAGATCGGTAGAAATGGTAGGATAAAGCTTCCCCAAACTTTCCTATTCATTACTATTACAGCCATTGAAACATTTGTAAACGCACAAGCACGTGCACACATAAGAGGTCCCATGAAAGAACATGCCTGTCCAACTGATTCTTTCTGCTGCCGGGTCTGCATCATGGAATCAGTAGAACAAACTGATTCGTTCTGGCTCCGGGTCTGCATCATGGAATCAATAGAACAAACTGATTCGTTCTGGCGCCGGGTCTGCGTCATTCATTCAATAGAACAAACTGATTCGTTCTGGCTCCGGGTCTGCGTCATTCATTCAATAGAACAAACTGATTCGTTCTGGCGCCGGGTCTGCGTCATTCATTCAATAGAACAAACTGATTCGTTCTGGCTCCGGGTCTGCGTCATTCATTCAATAGAACAAACTGATTCGTTCTGGCTCCGGGTCTGCATCATGGATTCAATAGAACAAACTGATTCGTTCTGGCTCCGGGTCTGCATCATGGATTCAATAGAACAAACTGATTCGTTCTGGCGCCGGGTCTGCATCATGGAATCAATAGAACAAACTGATTCGTTCTGGCGCCGGGTCTGCATCATTCATTCAATAGAACAAACTGATTCGTTCTGGCGCCGGGTCTGCATCATGGAATCAATAGAACAAACTGATTCGTTCTGGCGCCGGGTCTGCATCATGCATTCAATAGAACAAAATAATAATCCCAACAGGTGTACAAATCAAGGTCATATTTTAAAACATCCTCCTCCTCTCTTTCATGTTGGCAAACCTGTCAACCGTTTTGTCTTTATCGATGTCTATGTTCCTGCTCAGTACAAAGAAAAGTGAGGTTGGTAAGTCTGGCCTCATTCATGCACGCAAATAGCACTTGGTGAGCTTCAGGAGGCCGAAACGTGGCTCGACATTCGGCACTGCTGATGGGAATGGTTTTGTAGATTCTATGGTGAATGGTCAGATTTGGATGTGCTCGGGGGATGTGGTTGGCAGTCAGTGTTGAGTGAGGAATGGTAGGACTGCGTCAGTGTTGAGATCCATGGTTAACTCGGAATACATTGTGCAGAAAGAGAGGAACTCATCCGCAACTTCCTTAGGCTTGGAAATGTCTTCCAAGTAGAAACGTGTGAACTCAAGCATATTATTTTCTTCTTCAGGGTGCTCATAGCGCTGTGGGTTGAGCACAGAGAATAGTCGTGCCATTTCTCTGAAGCCGGCATATCAAACTGCCCCACAAAAACATCAAGTATGCAATAGTATACATCTGCTTCAAAGCGCCTTCTGCTTTCCAGAATTGGGTCGCCCTCTGCATCCTCGTCATGAAACCTCTTCCTCTTACGCGCTCTCTACTCTGCAAACTCAGTTGTTGCGTTGTTTTGTCAGGCCAATCTGTTTCTCAGTGTTCTCTATCTTGTCGTAGGCCTCATCTGTGTGCATCTGTCTGATCTCAACCATGCAGGTGTCAATGAGATCCTCGCAGTGTTTACATCTATCCAATCCTTTTGCAGATAGTTAGAAAATATGTACGTCTTCTTTAGTAAACTGTTCCTAAACACCAGCATCCATTTTGAGAGCAAGGCGTCGGCTTCAGAGGCCGACTTCGGCGTTGTTATGGTTATGGTGCTTTACTCAGCACAGAGCTTCAAGGATCTAGGTCAGGCTCTGAATAAACGCTTCTCTGGCCTGTTTCCTGCAGGCCCACCTTATGTCTGATAGGCTCTGCAGGGGCTCCCGAGTGGCGCAGTGGTCTAAGACACTGCAAGAGGTGTCACTGCAGTACCTGGTTCAAATCCAGGTTGAATCATATCCAGCTGTGATTGGGAGTCCCATAGGGCGGTGCACAATTGGCCCCGTGTCATCCGGGGTATGAAAATATGAATTCGTCCTTAACTGACTTGCCTAGTTAAATTAAATAAATAAATAATAATATTTCAGGGTGAGAACAGCTCCCTGCATCTGTTCCAACTGAAGTATTTTAAACCTTGGGAGGCTAGAAGCAGTAGGTATACAGGGTCTTGCAGCGTTCACTAGAATTAAATGTATGTTCTGTGCGCAGAGCCGGGCCTAGTGCATGTAACCTAGCAACAAACTGACAATGTTTTTGTGTCTTTTCAACTCTTTTTCACCCCTGTTCGAACCCTAAAACCCTTCGAACCCCAAAGCTCCTCCTACATAGAAAGCCTTGTTCTTATTTTTGCCACTGGCGCGAGGCCATCAACACGGGCGCGAGGACATCAACACGGGCGCGAGGCCATCAACACTGGCGCGAGGCCATCAACACGGGCGCGAGGACATCAACACGGGCGCGAGGCCATCAACACGGGCGCGAGGACATCAACACGGGCGCGAGGCCATCAACACGGGCGCGAGGACATCAACACGGGCGCGAGGCCATCAACACGGGCGCGAGGACATCAACACGGGCGCGAGGCCATCAACACGGGCGCGAGGACATCAACACGGGCGCGAGGCCATGCTTCCATCAACACCCGCCCCATTAGCCACTGTCAGGCTAGAGCACTAACAACAGTGGTTGGATGTTCCATGCCATCTTTACGGTTGTCGTGTTGCAAGGACAACGACGAGGAGAAGTAGGTTGTAAGTGGAACACAGAATACAATTAACTTTTCTTATTCTGCCTTTCCTCGCGTTGTACTTTCTATCAATTGTTCACCTGAATGTAACTTAGGTACAGACATGGTAGGCTACACGTCAATCAAATATGACAGGCCCCCCGCCAGTAGCCAACCAGCAGCAGCTGTAAGTCCCAGGGAGCCCATCTGTACAATGCTTTATAAAAATAAGCAACACCAGCTCAGACCAATTCCAGGATTTAATTAAATTATGTAATATATCAATTCCGACAATGCTTTATAGTGTTAGAAAATGTTTTTCCTCCGGTTTGTTGGTACATCACCCCCCCCCCCCCCCCCCCCCCCATCCAGCTCCGCTTTTTTCATTTTTGTTGTCACTTCTCTCGGCTCCCCCACGTGGAGTCCCGTGCTCTCTGATTGTCTCAAAGTCAAGTTGTCGACCGCTGCCGAGCATTGCGATTCCACAAGTAGAAACGGCAGGTTCGTCGGTACGCAGCAGGTACGTCTGTTGTTCTAGCAAGAGAAAGAACAGCCTCCTACTGTACTAAGTACCCTGTCGGCCATCAGATTTCTCGGTGTGTCTGACCTCTTAGAGAGAAAACAGATACTATTACAACCCATGTCTGGTATGCTTCTGTTGTAAATACGAACTTCTTCTGATTTAAATAAAGGTTAGATCAAACAAAAGTCTAACCATTCTTTGTTCCCCATCCGTCTCTCTCCACCTGTCTTCCCCAGACATCGTAGCGACCCACTACCACCCGTGGGGTTTCCTGCCGTTGTCCCAGAGGCCCTGCCAGCCTCTATTCGAGGAGTTCCTTCTCCTCCTGCAGCCTCTATCCCTGTTGCCCTTCGACCTTGACCTGCTCTTTGAGCCCCGATTGGTCCAGAAGGGCCAGGAACACCGTAGACGCAAGGAGCAGCTCTGCTCCGCCTCCACCGGCGAGGACCTGGACCAATCAGCACGCTCCACCTTCCAGCTCATGAGGGGGTGGAGCACAGAGTCACGGAGGGCGGAGTCTATGAGAGATACAAGGGAAGGGGGCGGGGCGGGGAAGAAGGAGAGGCTGGGTCTGAGACGAGAGGGAACATGGCCTAGGATGGAAGGGGTTGGAGAGAGAGGGAGTAGAGAAGGGATGATGCAGAGGACAGGGTCTAGGAGAGAAGGGGCGGGGATGGATCGTTTAGGAGCAGGACTTTTAGAAGCACAGCCAATGACGACGGAAGTAGGGACAGGGTTTGCCAATCTGTGGAGGGAGAGTGGGAGGGGGAGGGGCATAGTAAAGAGAGCAAAGGGGGTGGGAGGAGAGAGCCAGAGGGAAGGGGAAAGTGAGGGAGGGAAGGAGGAGAGGAGGAAGGAGAGAGAGAGGGATTGGGCGGAGGAGGGTCGTCAGCGGCAGGAGCGTGATCGCCAGGCGTGCTGGTGGTACCAGCTCATGCAGAGCTCCCAGGTCTACATTGACCAATCAGCTCAGGGGGGCTCAAAGTTTGTTAAGACTGAGAAGAGGAAGAAGTCTGCGGAGAGGCGGAGCCAGCTCCCGCCCCCCAGGGAGGGCGTGGTGGAAGGGGCGGAGTCTAGCCAGGATGAGGAGGGTCTCAGAGAGAGAGGGAGAAGCAGGAAGAGCAGCTCCAGCTCCAGTGGTGAGTGGACGGGGTCCAGGGGAAGAGGAAGACTCTCCTGGATGGGGAGTCCCCCAGAGTCACTGCTCACCCAGGACAAGGAGAACGAGACGGAACTGGGGGCCCCAGTGACAGGAGCACCAGAGGCCTCAGTGGCCCAGCCAGCGGCCCAGGCTGAGTGTCCCTCCCAGGGCCAGGGCATGCGTTGGGGTAGGCTGTTTGGGTCCAGCGTAGGAGGTGGTGGCACCCCCTCCAGGCCAGAGCAGAGATCAGCCAAAAGTCAGAGCAGGTGAGGGAAGTGAAGTGATGCAAATTGGTACAGATGGTACAGTAATAATTTACTCTTCATTTTACAGACCTTTTAAGCATTTGCTGAGTATTGACCGAGACAGTATTTTAGGACATGTACTTCAAAGAATACAATAAATTATTTGACACACAAGTTGGCAAGGAATTTTCCATATTGATTTGGCTGTGCTTTGTTTGTCCCTCCCAGGCTGCCGTCCGGCTGGCTGACAGGTCTGGACATGTCCGTGCTGAACTTCGTAGCTCAGACGGTGGGGGCGGGGACAGTTAAGAGGGTGGAGCCTTCAGCTCCTATGGCCCCTCCCACTCTGAACCAACCCTCTCCACCTCTTCAGACAACACAGGAGAGCCACACCAAACAACCCTGGTAAGGTCATACTTAATTCATTTTTTTATTCAACCAATATTTCAGCAGGACTTGTCAAGAGACCAAAAACAATACAGGATGCAAATAAAAAATACAGGATACAAGCTACATATACAAAATATAATGACACATATTTTTCTCCCCCACCCCTCCAGTGAAGTGCGAGCCCTGTGCCACCACATAGCCACGGAGCCTGACCAGCTGAGTTTCCAGAAAGGGGACGTACTGAGGGTCCTGAGCCAGGCTGACTCCGACTGGCTCCTCTGCTCCCTGGGGGCCCAGCGGGGCCTGGTGCCTTTCATCTATGTTACCCTGAGGGGCATGGAGGACAGCCAGGTGCCCCAATGGCCTCAGGGGCCACACTGACCTGACAGACTCAACTAGGGTTCCAATATTCTGTTTTTTCAGAAATCACTGTTGGGAGATTCCTGGAATCAAGAGGAAATAAGGAGGAAATCTGTGTTTCCTCCAACTGGGATTTCTGGTAAATCTAGGGATTTTGGGAAAGTTAGCCTGAACCGAGGGGCCACATTAAGGAAGGGAGAGTGGGGAAAGGAGGAAAGGACTCGGAGGGTCAAATATGGACGTACAGTATATATTGACTGGATGGATAAAAGACGATGGATACTCATGGAGGATGCTGATGACTGATTTAAAGTGTAATTATTGTACTGTGGGATGAGTACGAAACACAGACAGATACAGACACACACACACACACAGACACACACACACACACACACAAAGAAACAGATGTAAACATGCATGTATGTACATATACATATACACACACAGGCGCGAACAAACAGACTTCTCTACGCATGCATCTACACTAAACTCATGCATGCATTCATTCAAAAACTATACTCACGCACACACACACACACACACACACACACACACACACACACACACACACACACACACACACACACACACACACACACACACACAAACCAAACCAAACCAAAACAAACTGTATGGGAATACCAAACAGAGACACATGGCTAGCTACAGAGACTGCCTCAGCTCAGCCAATATATATATATATATATATATACCACACCTAGCTGTGCTTTCCTTTACCATGCACCAGAACTATACTCTATCAATCACCTAGCTGTGCCACACTTTGAATGCAGATGCTAATGCTAAATGCTAGTGCAAATGCTAGTGCTAGTCCTTGTCCTAGTGCCAAGTGCTAGTCCTTGTCCTAGTGCCAAATGCTAGTGCTAGTCCTTGTCCTAGTGCCAAATGCTAGTGCTAGTCCTTGTCCTAGTGCCAAATGCTAGTGCTAGTCCTTGTCCTAGTGCCAAATGCTAGTGCTAGTCCTTGTCCTAGTGCTAAATGCTAGTGCTAGTCCTTGTCCTAGTGCTAAATGCTAGTGCTAGTCCTTGTCCTAGTGCTAAATACAAGTGCTAGTGCTAAAGCTAGAGCTAATGTTAGTGCTAATGCTAATAGAAAACTTCAGGAGACTGGTTAAAGGACTTGTCATTTAATGTATCCACACTGACGTCATGCTACTTGATTTACTTAATTAGCCCAGAGTACCCCTGCTTTGTAGTAGGATGCTAGTATGAAAAGTAGTGTTGTTACAAAACAGAAAATAAGAAAAAAATAGACAATATTGTTTGTGTGATCTATCTCTGGGTGTGTCTTCTGACAGCTGTCGTCGACTCTCTGTGTGGGCTAAATACAAAATGGACAGACAGATAAACCGGTTTGAACTGGCTTCATTAATTCCTCGTCATCTGCAAATTCCTGATACTCATCATCTTGGTAACACAATGATTTTGGATGGACTTATAAACCTGACTGATTGGACAAAGCCAACAACATCCTCTGGTTCCTCCCTTCACTTCCTGTTTGTTTTGATGGATGGGATGAACTGACCTATCACTGCAGGTGTTGGGAAGGAAAAGGGCGGAGCCGGGCCTAGTGCATGTAACCTAGCAACAAACTGACAATGTTTTTGTGTCTTTTCAACTCTTCTTCACCCCTGTTCGAACCCTAAAACCCTTCGAACCCCAAAGCTCCTCCTACCTGCTCCGCCCCTCTCTCCTTTATCCAATAAAACTGCACAGCTTTCAGGAGGATACTGTACAGAGAAAAACCTTTCTCTGGTACAGAGAAAATGAAGAGTTTCAAGAGGCTATGATAAGCTATGAGCTGTATGTGTCTATATATATATCCATACTGTAAATGCATATACAACTTACTTATTTATTGATTAATGACTAATGACGATATGATTTATTATCGTTGAGGAAAACCGTGTAGTAGAGGTGGATAAAGAAGGAAGGATGTCGAATGAAAGCAACACATGGCTTTGGAGGTCTGTTCAGGTGCTTTGGTGAGTTTTTCTGGGAGAAGGCTGTACAAACCAATGGAGAGGCAGAGCCAGCTCCACCCCAACCTCCCTATTCTAAAACGCTCTAAAAGTCGGCTTTTCTAAAACATAATAGAAGTACACTGAATGTTTTAATTTCAAGCAAAAAAAATATACTTCAAATGATTCTGATTGGTTGTATGTAATTGAGAAAGAGAGTGTTGTTTATTGCGTATGCCGTAAAGTGCTTGAGAAAGAACCACGGGAGAGCTGATATGCTGGACGTATTTAGCCATGACCATGCCTATGGTCCCTACATGATGTTTTATATACGCGACGGTGCGTCCAACCAGCCACTTTCCCTGGGTTTCAGTCCTGAGAGGTCTCAGGTTTTCTGGTCGTGAAATATTTTTGAGGATAGGAGGAGAAACCCCGACGCATTTATTGGATTCAGATGTTTCAAATGTGGTTCAGATTTAGCTGTACAGGTAAACTAGGTTCAGATTTAGCTGTACAGGTAAACTAGGTTCAGATTTAGCTGTACAGGTAAACTAGGTTCAGATTTAGCTGTACAGGTAAACTAGGTTCAGATGGAGCTGTACAGGTAAACTAGGTTTAGATTTAGCTGTACAGGTAAACTAGGTTTAGATTTAGCTGTACAGGTAAACTAGGTTTAGATTTAGCTGTACAGGTAAACTAGGTTCAGATGGAGCTGTACAGGTAAACTAGGTTTAGATTTAGCTGTACAAGTAAACTAGGTTCAGATGGAGCTGTACAGGTAAACTAGGTTCAGATTTAGCTGTACAGGTAAACTAGGTTCAGATGGAGCTGTACAGGTAAACTAGGTTCAGATTTAGCTGTACAGGTAAACTAGGTTCAGATGGAGCTGTACAGGTAAACTAGGTTCAGATGGAGCTGTACAGGTAAACTAGGTTCAGATTTAGCTGTACAGGTAAACTAGGTTCAGATTGAGCTGTACAGGTAAACTAGGTTTAGATTTAGCTGTACAGGTAAACTAGGTTTAGATTTAGCTGTACAGGTAAACTAGGTTTAGATTTAGCTGTACAGGTAAACTAGGTTTAGATTTAGCTGTACAGGTAAACTAGGTTCAGATTTAGCTGTACAGGTAAACTAGGTTCAGATTTAGCTGTACAGGTAAACTAGGTTCAGATTTAGCTGTACAGGTAAACTAGGTTTAGATTTAGCTGTACAGGTAAACTAGGTTCAGATTTAGCTGTACAGGTAAACTAGGTTCAGATTTAGCTGTACAGGTAAACTAGGTTTAGATTTAGCTGTACAGGTAAACTAGGTTCAGATTTAGCTGTACAGGTAAACTAGGTTTAGATTTAGCTGTACAGGTAAACTAGGTTTAGATTTAGCTATACAGGTAAACTAGGTTCAGATTTAGCTGTACAGGTAAACTAGGTTCAGATTTAGCTGTACAGGTAAACTAGGTTTAGATTTAGCTATACAGGTAAACTAGGTTCAGATTTAGCTGTACAGGTAAACTAGGTTCAGATTTAGCTGTACAGGTAAACTAGGTTCAGATTTAGCTGTACAGGTAAACTAGGTTTAGATTTATCTGTACAGGTAAACTAGGTTCAGATTTAGCTGTACAGGTAAACTAGGTTTAGATTTAGCTGTACAGGTAAACTAGGTTTAGATTTAGCTATACAGGTAAACTAGGTTCAGATTTAGCTGTACAGGTAAACTAGGTTCAGATTTAGCTGTACAGGTAAACTAGGTTTAGATTTAGCTATACAGGTAAACTAGGTTCAGATTTAGCTGTACAGGTAAACTAGGTTCAGATTTAGCTGTACAGGTAAACTAGGTTTAGATTTAGCTGTACAGGTAAACTAGGTTCAGATTTAGCTGTACAGGTAAAATAGGTTTAGATTTAGCTGTACAGGTAAACTAGGTTTAGATTTAGCTGTACAGGTAAACTAGGTTCAGATTTAGCTGTACAGGTAAACTAGGTTTAGATTTAGCTGTACAGGTAAACTAGGTTTAGATTTAGCTGTACAGGTAAACTAGGTTTAGATTTAGCTGTACAGGTAAACTAGGTTCAGATTTAGCTGTACAGGTAAACTAGGTTTAGATTTAGCTATACAGGTAAACTAGGTTCAGATTTAGCTGTACAGGTAAACTAGGTTCAGATTTAGCTGTACAGGTAAACTAGGTTTAGATTTAGCTGTACAGGTAAACTAGGTTCAGATTTAGCTGTACAGGTAAACTAGGTTTAGATTTAGCTGTACAGGTAAACTAGGTTCAGATTTAGCTGTACAGGTAAACTAGGTTCAGATTTAGCTGTACAGGTAAACTAGGTTCAGATTTAGCTGTACAGGTAAACTAGGTTTAGATTTAGCTGTACAGGTAAACTAGGTTCAGATTTAGCTGTACAGGTAAACTAGGTTTAGATTTAGCTGTACAGGTAAACTAGGTTCAGATTTAGCTGTACAGGTAAACTAGGTTTAGATTTAGCTGTACAGGTAAACTAGGTTCAGATTTAGCTGTACAGGTAAACTAGGTTTAGATTTAGCTGTACAGGTAAACTAGGTTTAGATTTAGCTGTACAGGTAAACTAGGTTCAGATTTAGCTGTACAGGTAAACTAGGTTTAGATTTAGCTGTACAGGTAAACTAGGTTCAGATTTAGCTGTACAGGTAAACTAGGTTTAGATTTAGCTGTACAGGTAAACTAGGTTTAGATTTAGCTATACAGGTAAACTAGGTTCAGATTTAGCTGTACAGGTAAACTAGGTTCAGATTTAGCTGTACAGGTAAACTATGTTTAGATTTAGCTATACAGGTAAACTAGGTTCAGATTTAGCTGTACAGGTAAACTAGGTTTAGATTTAGCTGTACAGGTAAACTAGGTTTAGATTTAGCTGTACAGGTAAACTAGGTTCAGATTTAGCTGTACAGGTAAACTAGGTTCAGATTTAGCTGTACAGGTAAACTAGGTTTAGATTTAGCTGTACAGGTAAACTAGGTTTAGATTTAGCTATACAGGTAAACTAGGTTCAGATTTAGCTGTACAGGTAAACTAGGTTCAGATTTAGCTGTACAGGTAAACTAGGTTTAGATTTAGCTATACAGGTAAACTAGGTTCAGATTTAGCTGTACAGGTAAACTAGGTTCAGATGGAGCTGTACAGGTAAACTAGGTTCAGATGGAGCTGTACAGGTAAACTAGGTTCAGATGGAGCTGTACAGGTAAACTAGGTTCAGATGGAGCTGTACAGGTAAACTAGGTTCAGATGGAGCTGTACAGGTAAACTAGGTTCAGATTTAGCTGTACAGGTAAACTAGGTTCAGATTTAGCTGTACAGGTAAACTAGGTTTAGATTTAGCTGTACAGGTAAACTAGGTTTAGATTTAGCTGTACAGGTAAACTAGGTTTAGATTTAGCTGTACAGGTAAACTAGGTTTAGATTTAGCTGTACAGGTAAACTAGGTTCAGATTTAGCTGTACAGGTAAACTAGGTTCAGATTTAGCTGTACAGGTAAACTAGGTTCAGATTTAGCTGTACAGGTAAACTAGGTTTAGATTTAGCTGTACAGGTAAACTAGGTTCAGATTTAGCTGTACAGGTAAACTAGGTTCAGATTTAGCTGTACAGGTAAACTAGGTTTAGATTTAGCTGTACAGGTAAACTAGGTTCAGATTTAGCTGTACAGGTAAACTAGGTTTAGATTTAGCTGTACAGGTAAACTAGGTTTAGATTTAGCTATACAGGTAAACTAGGTTCAGATTTAGCTGTACAGGTAAACTAGGTTCAGATTTAGCTGTACAGGTAAACTAGGTTTAGATTTAGCTATACAGGTAAACTAGGTTCAGATTTAGCTGTACAGGTAAACTAGGTTCAGATTTAGCTGTACAGGTAAACTAGGTTCAGATTTAGCTGTACAGGTAAACTAGGTTTAGATTTAGCTGTACAGGTAAACTAGGTTCAGATTTAGCTGTACAGGTAAACTAGGTTCAGATTTAGCTGTACAGGTAAACTAGGTTTAGATTTAGCTGTACAGGTAAACTAGGTTCAGATTTAGCTGTACAGGTAAACTAGGTTTAGATTTAGCTGTACAGGTAAACTAGGTTTAGATTTAGCTATACAGGTAAACTAGGTTCAGATTTAGCTGTACAGGTAAACTAGGTTCAGATTTAGCTGTACAGGTAAACTAGGTTTAGATTTAGCTATACAGGTAAACTAGGTTCAGATTTAGCTGTACAGGTAAACTAGGTTCAGATTTAGCTGTACAGGTAAACTAGGTTTAGATTTAGCTGTACAGGTAAACTAGGTTCAGATTTAGCTGTACAGGTAAACTAGGTTTAGATTTAGCTGTACAGGTAAACTAGGTTTAGATTTAGCTGTACAGGTAAACTAGGTTCAGATTTAGCTGTACAGGTAAACTAGGTTTAGATTTAGCTGTACAGGTAAACTAGGTTTAGATTTAGCTGTACAGGTAAACTAGGTTTAGATTTAGCTGTACAGGTAAACTAGGTTCAGATTTAGCTGTACAGGTAAACTAGGTTTAGATTTAGCTATACAGGTAAACTAGGTTCAGATTTAGCTGTACAGGTAAACTAGGTTCAGATTTAGCTGTACAGGTAAACTAGGTTTAGATTTAGCTGTACAGGTAAACTAGGTTCAGATTTAGCTGTACAGGTAAACTAGGTTTAGATTTAGCTGTACAGGTAAACTAGGTTTAGATTTAGCTGTACAGGTAAACTAGGTTCAGATTTAGCTGTACAGGTAAACTAGGTTCAGATTTAGCTGTACAGGTAAACTAGGTTTAGATTTAGCTGTACAGGTAAACTAGGTTCAGATTTAGCTGTACAGGTAAACTAGGTTTAGATTTAGCTGTACAGGTAAACTAGGTTCAGATTTAGCTGTACAGGTAAACTAGGTTTAGATTTAGCTGTACAGGTAAACTAGGTTCAGATTTAGCTGTACAGGTAAACTAGGTTTAGATTTAGCTGTACAGGTAAACTAGGTTTAGATTTAGCTGTACAGGTAAACTAGGTTCAGATTTAGCTGTACAGGTAAACTAGGTTTAGATTTAGCTGTACAGGTAAACTAGGTTCAGATTTAGCTGTACAGGTAAACTAGGTTTAGATTTAGCTGTACAGGTAAACTAGGTTTAGATTTAGCTATACAGGTAAACTAGGTTCAGATTTAGCTGTACAGGTAAACTAGGTTCAGATTTAGCTGTACAGGTAAACTAGGTTTAGATTTAGCTATACAGGTAAACTAGGTTCAGATTTAGCTGTACAGGTAAACTAGGTTTAGATTTAGCTGTACAGGTAAACTAGGTTTAGATTTAGCTGTACAGGTAAACTAGGTTCAGATTTAGCTGTACAGGTAAACTAGGTTTAGATTTAGCTGTACAGGTAAACTAGGTTCAGATTTAGCTGTACAGGTAAACTAGGTTTAGATTTAGCTGTACAGGTAAACTAGGTTTAGATTTAGCTATACAGGTAAACTAGGTTCAGATTTAGCTGTACAGGTAAACTAGGTTCAGATTTAGCTGTACAGGTAAACTAGGTTTAGATTTAGCTATACAGGTAAACTAGGTTCAGATTTAGCTGTACAGGTAAACTAGGTTCAGATTTAGCTGTACAGGTAAACTAGGTTTAGATTTAGCTGTACAGGTAAACTAGGTTCAGATTTAGCTGTACAGGTAAACTAGGTTTAGATTTAGCTGTACAGGTAAACTAGGTTTAGATTTAGCTATACAGGTAAACTAGGTTCAGATTTAGCTGTACAGGTAAACTAGGTTCAGATTTAGCTGTACAGGTAAACTAGGTTTAGATTTAGCTGTACAGGTAAACTAGGTTCAGATTTAGCTGTACAGGTAAACTAGGTTTAGATTTAGCTGTACAGGTAAACTAGGTTTAGATTTAGCTATACAGGTAAACTAGGTTCAGATTTAGCTGTACAGGTAAACTAGGTTCAGATTTAGCTGTACAGGTAAACTAGGTTTAGATTTAGCTATACAGGTAAACTAGGTTCAGATTTAGCTGTACAGGTAAACTAGGTTCAGATTTAGCTGTACAGGTAAACTAGGTTTAGATTTAGCTGTACAGGTAAACTAGGTTCAGATTTAGCTGTACAGGTAAACTAGGTTTAGATTTAGCTGTACAGGTAAACTAGGTTTAGATTTAGCTGTACAGGTAAACTAGGTTCAGATTTAGCTGTACAGGTAAACTAGGTTTAGATTTAGCTGTACAGGTAAACTAGGTTTAGATTTAGCTGTACAGGTAAACTAGGTTTAGATTTAGCTGTACAGGTAAACTAGGTTCAGATTTAGCTGTACAGGTAAACTAGGTTTAGATTTAGCTATACAGGTAAACTAGGTTCAGATTTAGCTGTACAGGTAAACTAGGTTCAGATTTAGCTGTACAGGTAAACTAGGTTTAGATTTAGCTGTACAGGTAAACTAGGTTCAGATTTAGCTGTACAGGTAAACTAGGTTTAGATTTAGCTGTACAGGTAAACTAGGTTTAGATTTAGCTGTACAGGTAAACTAGGTTCAGATTTAGCTGTACAGGTAAACTAGGTTCAGATTTAGCTGTACAGGTAAACTAGGTTTAGATTTAGCTGTACAGGTAAACTAGGTTCAGATTTAGCTGTACAGGTAAACTAGGTTTAGATTTAGCTGTACAGGTAAACTAGGTTCAGATTTAGCTGTACAGGTAAACTAGGTTTAGATTTAGCTGTACAGGTAAACTAGGTTCAGATTTAGCTGTACAGGTAAACTAGGTTTAGATTTAGCTGTACAGGTAAACTAGGTTTAGATTTAGCTGTACAGGTAAACTAGGTTCAGATTTAGCTGTACAGGTAAACTAGGTTTAGATTTAGCTGTACAGGTAAACTAGGATCAGATTTAGCTGTACAGGTAAACTAGGTTTAGATTTAGCTGTACAGGTAAACTAGGTTTAGATTTAGCTATACAGGTAAACTAGGTTCAGATTTAGCTGTACAGGTAAACTAGGTTCAGATTTAGCTGTACAGGTAAACTAGGTTTAGATTTAGCTATACAGGTAAACTAGGTTCAGATTTAGCTGTACAGGTAAACTAGGTTTAGATTTAGCTGTACAGGTAAACTAGGTTTAGATTTAGCTGTACAGGTAAACTAGGTTCAGATTTAGCTGTACAGGTAAACTAGGTTTAGATTTAGCTGTACAGGTAAACTAGGTTCAGATTTAGCTGTACAGGTAAACTAGGTTTAGATTTAGCTGTACAGGTAAACTAGGTTTAGATTTAGCTATACAGGTAAACTAGGTTCAGATTTAGCTGTACAGGTAAACTAGGTTCAGATTTAGCTGTACAGGTAAACTAGGTTTAGATTTAGCTATACAGGTAAACTAGGTTCAGATTTAGCTGTACAGGTAAACTAGGTTCAGATTTAGCTGTACAGGTAAACTAGGTTTAGATTTAGCTGTACAGGTAAACTAGGTTCAGATTTAGCTGTACAGGTAAACTAGGTTTAGATTTAGCTGTACAGGTAAACTAGGTTTAGATTTAGCTGTACAGGTAAACTAGGTTCAGATTTAGCTGTACAGGTAAACTAGGTTTAGATTTAGCTGTACAGGTAAACTAGGTTTAGATTTAGCTGTACAGGTAAACTAGGTTTAGATTTAGCTGTACAGGTAAACTAGGTTTAGATTTAGCTGTACAGGTAAACTAGGTTCAGATTTAGCTGTACAGGTAAACTAGGTTTAGATTTAGCTGTACAGGTAAACTAGGTTCAGATTTAGCTGTACAGGTAAACTAGGTTTAGATTTAGCTGTACAGGTAAACTAGGT
The DNA here is from genome assembly GCF_045679555.1 of Salvelinus alpinus. NCBI lineage: Eukaryota > Metazoa > Chordata > Actinopteri > Salmoniformes > Salmonidae > Salvelinus > Salvelinus alpinus. The sequence continues at coordinate 7,502,741 of NC_092104.1, read as the reverse complement.
TTAGATTTAGCTGTACAGGTAAACTAGGTTCAGATTTAGCTGTACAGGTAAACTAGGTTTAGATTTAGCTGTACAGGTAAACTAGGTTCAGATTTAGCTGTACAGGTAAACTAGGTTTAGATTTAGCTGTACAGGTAAACTAGGTTTAGATTTAGCTATACAGGTAAACTAGTTTCAGATTTAGCTGTACAGGTAAACTAGGTTCAGATTTAGCTGTAAAAAAGGATTAAACCCTAATATGATGTCAAAACATTGTGGTTTAAGCCCCAGATTAGGGTTTGTAGAGCCAAAATAATCCACAATGAAATTATGTAGAGTAACATAAAAAATGATAGGTTAGAAAAACATAACATTGCCAAGACGAATCCACGAGGACAAGAATTAGGTTCAATCAGATAAGAGTTAATCTAGCTTGTAGATAAAGTTGTATTATTACTCTTAAAAATGTATTTGTAAAAATGTATTTTGTTCTTTTATTTTGTTGTACAGTTTTATTTTTTTATATATATTTTTTCTTAATTTGTTTTTATTTTACATAAATGATTTAAATATTTTGTTAACTCTAAATTAAATATATTTAATATCTTCAATAATTAATTTTGAATGATAGGGGTTGAAGCTATTGAGATATGGATGTTAACAATTGTACTTTAAGACATTATTGCGTAAATAACACGCATTTTAAAATGTGAGTTAGTATCATGTTATGGTCAAAGGACATAACATATGTCCTATGTTAAATGCCAGTTATGGGGATAAAAACCTGCCCAAATTATTATGACTATAACAATATATTTGTTCTTGTGTTTTGGCACATATCTATCTTCATAACTTGAGGAAAGATGTCAGATGTGCAGAACATTTGCAGGAAAGATGCAGGAAATGTGCAGAAAATGCAGGATATGCTGGTCAGGATATGTGTCAGATGTGCAGGTCAGGATGAGGTTTTTGTTAGTCTTCCAGGTACAGTTTGCTCTTCATTGACATCCTCCTGCAGGGTCCTACTACGGGACAGACAGTATTGTACTGTAGTAGAGGTCTTAGTGATGGATAGAGCAGGGGGAGAGAGAGCGAAGGAGAGAGAAAAGATACAGAGACATTTGTAAAACAGTGCAGATGGGATTTTCCCTCCTTCATAATTAGAAATGTTTTATTTATTTCAACGTTATTTAACCTTTATAATAGGTAGCGACCCCTTGTGGCCAAAATACGGTACTGGTTCTGGTCTTGTCTCTCTACTTGGGAGTGATAGGCAGAATTAAAAAGAAGCTAATGTATCCTCTCTCTCACCTATTTCTCTCTCTCCGTCTCTCCTGTTCCTCTCGTCCATGTTCTGATAGAAATAAACTGTTACTCATTCTGTATTCTGTATCACCATGGCACTACTACTGTTCTCCGTGCCCATGTGACGTGTATAACACGTCCATGTCCATGCTATATCAACGTACTATGGATGTTAATAACAAAATGCTCATGTGATCATACTTCAAATGTCTCCCTTGTCTTTTGTTTCCGTCACAAAATGTCTTCATTTATACAAATTACTTGTGCCCCCTCATACATGTTTGTATCTCTATATTGCCACTAGATGGGGCCATTGTTCCACATTCCTCATTTGGATACACCAGGTTCAAGGGCTTTACTGACCTGTGGTTTTGGAATTTCACATGCTATCGGGCTGGAAACTTCTGTGGGACTTTGGTTTACATTACTGTTGATGGATTTGAACTGGAAGGGAAGTGGTAGAAAACACTATCCACACTATTTACTTGGTTCCACTTCTCTTCTTTAAACTCTTTAACTCTCTTTGACTTGTGTCAAATGTATTACTTTTTCATTTAACCTTTATTTATCCAGGTAGTCTTATTAACGACGTATCCATCCACAGTTTTTATGCAAGGAAAGTCGTACCATAATCACGACATCTGTGATTGAAACAGGAAGTTTCGGTATAATTTTATAAATGTTCGTTCGACCAAGTGGGAGCTTTTAGTGTCAGTAAAATGAATTATGTGGGAAATGACAGTGGAAACACTTTTATGCGTAAATATTGATATAATAACCATCATATCGAAGTAAACTTGGAGTCACGTGATGATATGGTGTGTGGTCCTCCCACTACGACTCGTGAAACCATGCAGATTATTAGGCTACAGATTAAATAAATGATGAACTTCACAGGGAGGTGAAAGTGATCTTGATGCTCCTTTCCAATAAATGTCGGGGGTCTTATTATGGTGACAGGATGATCGATGCTTGACTGCCGTTTGACAAATAAAAATCATATTTTGTCCATAATAATATCATAATGTAGGCTATACTGCTAGCTGTTGGCTAGAGTGCAACAAGTCCATTTGATGGAAAGACATCTCTGGTGGGAAAATGTGCATATTCGTTTGTATGTGGATTTTAGCATATTCGCCTGACAGTCTGTCGCCAATTGGATGGACACCTAAATAGTGAGACAAAATCACATTTTCAAGAGAGACCTGGTCCAACCAAGACAGCAGCAAGGGGGGAACGACGTTTTAGACAAATATCAGACCTAACAACTTACAGACATAAGTGTAACGGATGTGAAATGGCTAGCTAGTTAGCGGGTACGCGCTAGTAGCATTTCAATCAGTTACGTCACTTGCTCTGAGACCTATAAGTAGTGTTGCCCCTTGCTCTGCAAGGGCCGTGGCCTTTGTGGAGCGATGGGTAACGATGCTTCGTGGGCGACCGTTGTTGATGTGTGCAGAAGGTCCCTGGTTCGCGCCCGGGTATGGGCGAGGGGACGGTTTAAAGTTATACTGTTACATAGACACACCATAAACAACTTACAGACATACACACACATACATTACAATTACATACAGAAACGTACAAACATCATAGATCAAATCAATTATGCACCATCGCATGAAATCCTAATGACAATCACGTTACTCAGTAACATGTAAGTCAACCAACCTTTTCAACGTATCTAAACAAACAAGATCCTGGAGTTTTTAAATTGGTCTGTTGTGCATTCCAAGACTATGGAGCTGTGTAACTGAAACACTTCCTGATACGTTCCGATTTTTGGAACTGTTAAAAGTACATGCCACCGTAGCTGGTATTTATTTATATTTTTTTCCTGACCTTATCACAGAAGAACAGAGTTAAAGCACCATTTTTCCCAAAGCCTATATAGAGCCAATGAAGAACAACCAACAGTGATGTGTCAGACGCTTTTGGTCGGTAATAAACCTAAGGGCTACATGATACACATAATCAACTGAATTCAGTGTAATGCTCGAGGTCTGCTTGTAAATAACAGCACCGTAGTCCAAGACAGACAAGAATGTACAACGTACACTTACTGTGAAGTTTCCTGGGGGGGAAAAATGGTACTGTAACTGTTTATTCAGGAATAAATTGTACCTTGTGGGATGCTTAGATTATCTGTGTGTGTCAACTCAAACATGTATACTTACGGTCGCTTCCCAACAATGAATAGAAAAAAATAGAAACATAGAAAAAGAATAACACAAGGCCTGAAAACAAAATAACTTGGCTAAATACACAGAGTACCTGTACTGAATTGATGTGCAGGGGTATGAGGTAATTAAGGTAGATATGTACATATAGGTAGGGGTAAAGTGACTAGGCAACAGGTTAGATATTAGACAGTAGCAGCAGCATATATGATGAATCAAAAGAGTTAGTGTAAAAAGGATCAATGCAGATAGTCCGGGTAGCTATGTGGTTAACTATTTAGCAGTCTTGTTCAGCAGTCGTATGGCTTGAGGGTAGAAGCTGTTTAGGGTCCTGTTGGTTCCAGAGTTCCTGCATCGGTACTGCTTGCCGTGCGGTAGCAGAAAGAACAGTCTATGACTAGGGTGGCTGGAGTCTTTGACAATTTTTAGGGCCTTCCTCTGATACTGCCTGGTATAGAGGTCCTGGATGGCAGGGAGCTCGTCCACAGTGATGTACTGGGCTGTACACACTACCTTCTGTAGCGCCTCAGATGCAAAGCATTTGCAATACCAAGCGACAGTGGTGGAAAAAGTACCCAATTGTCATAATTGAGTAAAAGTAAAGATACATTAATAGAAAATTACTCAAGTAAAAGTGAGTCACCCATTAAAATACTACCTGAGTAAAAGTAAAGATACATTAATAGAAAATGACTCAAGTAAAAGTGAGTCACCCATTAAAATACTACCTGAGTAAAAGTAAAGATAAATTCATAGAAAATGACTCAAGTAAAAGTGAAAGTCACCCATTAAAATACTACTTGAGTAAAAGTAAAGATAAATTCATAGAAAATGACTCAAGTAAAAGTGAGTCACCCATTAAAATACTACCTGAGTAAAAGTCAAAGTCTAAAAGTTTTCAGTTATAAATATACTTGTCAATAGGGGGGCGCTGTTTTCACTTTGGAAAAAATCGTGCCCAAATTAAACGGCCTCGTACTCTATTCTAGATCGTACAATATGCATATTATTATTACTATTGGATAGAAAACACTCTCAAGTTTCTAAAACTGTAGTTTTAGAAATAGTTTACGTAATGAATGGTTATCTAATCATTTTTTAAATGTATTATAAACCATGCTAGTCAGTGCTTGCCAAATAGTGAGCAACTATTTACCTCCAGCTATTTACCGCTTATAAATGTTGAACCCTTATGTTACCTTATTTTCAAAGGTTGCACAGTTGAACAACAGTTCATTTCTCACTTTTTGGGGGTGTGAGGTATTTTTGCTCCTCTGTCCCAGGAAAATAAATGTTTCAGACCAACGGTCAACTGCCATGATATGTCTTGCCCCACGTGTGAAACCCTGATTATGCATTGGTAATCTTGAAGAGTTTATTTTCAAAGCACTATCCAGTATATCAATTGTCAGAAATGTTGGCTTCACACGTGGGGCTTTTATGGTGTAAAGAACTTATGAAATCGTTTTTATATATATACTCTAATCATGGCATGTGGGTTGCTCAATAACAGACATGTATCTATTTGAAATCTATCACTTGATGGTTTCATTTCAGAGAGACAGTTTTTTTTTCTCACAAAACGCTATATATCCGACTCACTCTCGCAGAAATACGTAGGACTGCTAGGTTTTACACAATGAAATGTAACAAATAACTATATATTTTTTTAATAAAGAAATGTGCAAATTATATATTTCTGACATCATTATGTAAGACTTAAAAAAACATGAATCAATACAGTAATAGGAGATCTTTATGGAAAACATTTTAGTCATTTAGCATATGCTCTTATCCAGAGCAACTTACAACCACATATCTCAGTCAAATATACAGTACACTCTTAGAAAAGAAGGTGCTATCTAGAACCTAAAAGGATTCCTCGGCTGTCCCCATCGGAGAACCCTTTGAAGAACCCTTGTTGGTTCCAGGTAAAAACCCATTTGGTTCAAAGTAGAACCGTTTTGGGTTCGCTGTAGAACCCTTTCCACAGAGGGTTCTACATGGAACCCAAAATGGTTTTACCTGGAACCAAAAAGGGTTCTCCTATGGGGTTCTCCCGTTTTAACACCACCTAAAATCATGGAATAAAAAATCTGAGAACAGTAGTATTTTACATGCACATGAAATTACTCTTAAGCAATCATTTGTGGTGAAAAACTGGTGGATATAACATTGTGGAAAAAAACTCTTCACTTATTTATTCGAGGAAAGAACGTCTCATCTCTAGATCTCAAGCGTTTAGCAATATTATTGGTGAGGTTCACTGGTGTCTGAGAAATCCCCCGTACTTTTTGAGATCTGATCATATCTGCCCATCGGTGAAAAGCACTTGAAATAGCGACGGCCTGAAATGTGTGTTGACAGTGATCTCACGCAACAGTGACAGTAGAGGTTGGACACACGGGTGTGAAAATCCATTCCTGTCCAATCTTGTTCATGTTTTTCCTCTACTGTCCTGATAGCCCAACAGTTCTATAACCCTCGGGAACTCGCCTGTCTTGATAAAAAATCACTCCCTTCCCAGGCAAAAATCTGAAATAACTTTCTCCATTAGCTGCTCGTCTGTCCCCTGCTCTGCATGTGAGTAGCCCAATGACTGTATAGAGTAGCTATTTTGCTGCTGCTCAGCACTCATTAGACAGTTGCCTGCCCTGCACCCATCTGATAACAGCCACATTAGTGGCTCGTTTCAGGAAACTAGGCTTTTGTCGTGCGTCAATACTTCACAGGAGGGACATTTGAACTTAAACTTTTTTTTTAATCAAAATGCATTTTTGGGGGGGCAGAAATGCCTTCTGGAACATGTGTACTTTCATGTGCCTTAATAACAAAAGTCCCCAAAAGATTTCCAGTGCTCAGAAAATGGTAGATGCTGTGTTTGGTCGTCTTACCTGGGGCACAGTCTGTCCCTTGGTCACATACTCGTTACCGACCTTCACTCTGGGGTAGCACAGAGCCTTCAGCATCTCGGCTGAGTTCAGCCCCTGGAGAGAAAACCAACAACAACAGACTCAGGCACACAATATGTTTCTGATGCCACACTGACAAAACAGTTTGGCCAAACTCTTTTGTGGGTTAGGTTTTGATTTTCACCCACATCCATCATTTCAAATCATTTCTGGAGGTTGAAATTCGGTCTCCTGGCTGACTTTCATGTGACACTATCTGTCTTAGGTGTTTTATTTCATTGTTTGGGAATGGGACTAATGCTCTACATATTGTATATCTATGACTGGGACTGGGACTAATGCTCTACATATTGTATATCTATGACTGGGACTGGGACTAATGCTCTACATATTGTATATCTATGACTGGGACTGGGACTAATGCTCTACATATTGTATATCTATGACTGGGACTGGGACTAATGCTCTACATATTGTATATCTATGACTGGGACTGGGACTAATGCTCTACATATTGTATATCTATGACTGGGACTGGGACTAATGCTCTACATATTGTATATCTATGACTGGGACTGGGACTAATGCTCTACATATTGTATATCTATGACTGGGACTGGGACTAATGCTCTACATATTGTATATCTATGACTGGGACTGGGACTAATGCTCTACATATTGTATATCTATGACTGGGACTGGGACTAATGCTTTACATATTGTATATCTATGACTGGGACTGGGACTAATGCTCTACATATTGTATATCTATGACTGGGACTGGGACTAATGCTCTACATATTGTATATCTATGACTGGGACTGGGACTAATGCTTTACATATTGTATATCTATGACTGGGACTGGGAATGGGATTAATGCTTTACCTATTGTATATCTATGACTGGGACTGGGACTAATGCTTTACATATTGTATATCTATGACTGGGACTGGGAGTGGGACTAATGCTTTACATATTGTATATCTATGACTGGGACTGGGAATGGGACTAATGCTTTACATATTGTATATCTATGACTGGGACTGGGAATGGGACTAATGCTCTACATATTCTACATCTATGACTGGGACTGGGAATGGGACTAATGCTCTACATATTCTACATCTATGAGTGGGACTGGGAATGGGACTAATGCTCTACATATTCTATATCTATGACTGGGACTCACCCTCTGTGCCGTCTGGCTCAGCCTGCTCCTCACGCTGCTTCTGCTTGAAGTGAAAGTTTCCATGGTGCAGTACAGCTCCTGTCAGCTCGTAGATGCCCATCTTCTCCTCATTAGTGAAGCCCAGAATTGTAATGGCATCCTGGCATTAGAGGAAGTACAACAGTGATGAACTGAACAGTAGTTTGCTCAGTTACAGTACACTACAGTTCTGTGGTCACTCCAGAACAAATGGGATGGATATATTTGTCTTCTCTGTTCCTCTTGAGTATGCTTGGCCAACACTAGTAGACGGCAGAACAAAATACGTTTTCTACAGTTCCACAGGGCACTTAGTAGCGCTCTCTTGTGGATGTCGTACAGGCATGTGCCTCAAGGCCAAGTGTGAAGGCATGAAGAGTGCCTTGATGCACATGCCTAACCAACACAAGGTATCAAACACAAAAAATACACCAATTCCCAGCAGCCACTAATTTGGAATTGCACAGTGCATTCAGTGTGTAATGGGGGTCCTACCCATTCCAGAGTTTGGTTAACTATTGGTTTGACTCACGTCCGTGGCATCCAGCTCTTCCTTGTCGTTGATGCTGGCCACATCTGTCCCTGGCTGCACACGGGGAAGTCGTAGGTGTTGGTGGTGATGAGCGACATTTCTGTGGACAATGGAGAACGGCTTGTCAGTTAAATCTCTTAGAATTGCGCTGTCCTACCTTTACAGTATATCTCCCTCCTCTCCTCAATAGATGGACTCAAGGATACATGTAGTACATAATAAACAGCATCAAAAGAGGGGGCTGAGACTCCTGGACTAGTGCATCACAGTGCATTACTTGATAGAAATTTCCCAAAGACCTGATCTGTGTCTAGATGCCTTATTACCTTGAATGTACTAATTTTAATAGTATTAATAGTGTGGACTAGGAATATTTTTTATAAATTCCACAAATTTGGGTGGGAGTCATTTCCCCTGAATCTCTACTTTGCCATATCAACTATCTCAGGTTTGTGATTGGTCATCATCTGGAAGAAGATGTGGTAGCCTCTCTCATCGGGCAGCTGGAAGGACACTCTGGACTTCTCCAGAAGGTCTGAGAGACAAAGAGAGAGAGAGAGAGAGGAGAAAGAGAGAGAGGAGAAAAAGAAAGAGACCGAGAGAGAGACAGAGAGAGAGAGAGACCGAGAGAGAGAGAGAGAGAGACCGAGAGAGAGAGAGAGAGACCGAGAGAGAGAGAGAGAGAGAGAGAGAGAGAGAGAGAGAGAGAGAGAGAGAGAGAGAGAGAGAGAGAGAGAGAGAGAGAGAGAGAGAGAGAGAGAGAGGAGGCTATGTGCTCACTGCCCACAAAATGAGGTGGAAACTGAGCTGCACTTCCTAACCTCCTGCCCAATGTATGACCATATTAGAGAGACATATTTCCCTCAGATTACACAGATCCACAAAGAATTCGAAAACAAATCCAATTTTGATAAACTCCCATATCTACTGGGTGAAATTCCACAGTGTGCCATCACAGCAGCAAGATTTGTGACCTGTTGCCACAAGAAAAGGGCAACCAGTGAAGAACAAACACCATTGTAAATACAACCCATATTTATGTTTATTTATTTTAACTTGTGTGCTTTAACCATTTGTACATTGTTACAACACTGTATATATATAATATGACATTTGTAATGTCTTTATTGTTTTGAAACTTCTGTATGTGTAATGTTTACTGTTAATTTTTATTGTTTATTTCACTTTTGTATATTATCTACCTCACTTGCTTTGGCAATGTTAACACATGTTTCCCATGCCAATAAAGCCCCTTGAATTGAATTGAATTGAGAGAGAGAGAGAGAGAGAGAGAGGAGAAAGAGAGAGAGAGAGACCGAGAGAGAGAGAGAGAGACCGAGAGAGAGAGAGAGAGAGAGACCGAGAGAGAGAGAGACCGAGAGAGAGAGAGAGAGACCGAGAGAGAGAGAGAGAGAGACCGAGAGAGAGAGAGAGAGACCGAGAGAGAGAGAGAGAGACCGAGAGAGAGAGAGAGAGAGAGAGAGAGAGAGAGAGAGAGAGAGAGAGAGAGAGAGAGAGAGAGAGAGAGAGAGAGAGAGAGAGAGAGAGAGAGAGAGAGTATAGGATAAGATAAAATGTAATTTGATGACATGATCTCCAAAAAAGAATATGTGTGAATTTAGGAAAGAATTGATAAATAATTAAAACCAACTCACAGGTCTCAATGTCAGCTTTAGCCAGTTTACCTCCTTGGAAGTGAATCCTGATGAATTTACCCTATAGTAGAGCATGGAGGTTGGAATTAAATCAACAAAATAAATCTAACATTTTACTTTGATAGACCACTTTAAATGTTACAGTTTGTTGGACATCTATTGATTTAACAATAGGAATCTACTGAAATAAAAGTTTTCAATATAAGGTAACTTACATGTATATACCCTTCATACTTACGAAGCGAGATGAGTTGTCATTCCTCAATGTCTTAGCATTACCGTAAGCCTCCAGCAGAGGGTTAGCTGCAATGATCTGATCCTCAAGAGACCCCTGATTGACACAAACACAAGTGGCTCAGAAACTGTGGTAAAGTGGTAATGTTAGTTTTCCTTAATTACTTGAGTACTTTTCTTGAAACAGGATTCACCAATGAAAAAAAAAAGTTTACAGAGCCAAGCAAATGGGAATGTGTTAAAAAGGTAAAGATAAGCACAACCTACCTGCATTTTGTTGGGGTCTACTTCCTTCTTGACACCAGACACTGCAATGGTGGCAAAGTACTGGATGACACGCTTGGTGTTGACAGTCTTTCCTGCACCGGATTCTCCGCTGGTTTATATGACAGAGAAAGATGAGCATTGAACAAAAACACTGTTGATCTGTTTTCTTACATAAATAATTAACCAATATTCCCACTCATCGACTCATTATTACATATAGCCTAATCCATTCATAATGTGTTTCATCACATCAAGTGACCCATCACATTACAATAGAAACCCCTTTCTCAAGAGAAACTTTAGTAAACAACTAACGTAATCAGGACGGACTGGTTCTCGTTATCTGGAACCAAAATAAAACAAATTGCTTATCATATACTCAAGCAACATTAGGGGTTCATTACTGCATTCATTAGGTTCATTCAAAGGGTTCTTCCCTCTTTTGAGCGATAATTCAAAAAACGTCAGTGCGACAGCTGATTAGAATATTTTCAGGTGTGGTTTTCTTACAGCTCTTTTCGTGTGACCGTGAGTGAGAGTGTCCTTCCAGTTTATCTAATCTGTTTTGTAATGCCATGACATGTGACATATGAGTACGCTTGTCTTGCGAAAGACTCATGTATGGTGTCAGTGACAACTGTTGTCTAAGTCTGTGGTTTTCAGTTCTCTCCTCAGTGACCACCAGCTGTTCCAGAGCTAGCACACCTGATTCAACTTGTCAACTAATAAAAACTATGGAATTCTAACAATATAATACGACTAACCAGAAAAAAGAACCCTTTATGGTTCTTAACGAGGTTATTTGTAGAACCATTCTCCATAAAGGTTCAATAAAGAACCATTAAAAGGGGTTCTATACAGCACCAAAAAGGGTTCTATACAGCACCGAAAAGGGCTCTATACAGCACCAAAAAGGGTTCTATACAGCACCGAAAAGGGTTCTATACAGCACCGAAAAGGGTTCTATACAGCACCGAAAAGGGTTCTATACAGCACCAAAAAGGGTTCTATACAGCACCGAAAAGGGTTCTATACAGCACCAAAAAGGGTTCTATACAGCACCGAAAAGGGTTCTATACAGCACCGAAAAGGGTTCTATACAGCACCGAAAAGGGTTCTATACAGCACCGAAAAGGGTTCTATACAGCACCAAAAAGGGTTCTATACAGCACCAAAAAGGGTTCTATACAGCACCGAAAAGGGTTCTATACAGCACCGAAAAGGGTTCTATACAGCACCGAAAAGGGTTCTATACAGCACCGAAAAGGGTTCTATACAGCACCAAAAAGGGTTCTATACAGCACCGAAAAGGGTTCTATACAGCACCAAAAAGGGTTCTATACAGCACCGAAAAGGGTTCTATACAGCACCGAAAAGGGTTCTATACAGCACCGAAAAGGGTTCTATACAGCACCGAAAAGGGTTCTATACAGCACCAAAAAGGGTTCTATACAGCACCAAAAAGGGTTCTATACAGCACCGAAAAGGGTTCTATACAGCACCAAAAAGGGTTCTATACAGCACGAAAAAGGGTTCTATACAGCACCGAAAAGGGTTCTATACAGCACCAAAAAGGGTTCTATACAGCACCGAAAAGGGTTCTATACAGCACCAAAAAGGGTTCTATACAGCACCGAAAAGGGTTCTATACAGCACCAAAAAGGGTTCTATACAGCACCAAAAAGGGTTCTATACAGCACCGAAAAGGGTTCTATACAGCACCGAAAAGGGTTCTATACAGCACCAAAAAGGGTTCTATACAGCACCGAAAAGGGTTCTATACAGCACCAAAAAGGGTTCTATACAGCACCAAAAAGGGTTCTATACAGCACCGAAAAGGGTTCTATACAGCACCAAAAAGAGTTCTATACAGCACCAAAAAGGGTTCTATACAGCACCAAAAAGGGTTCTATACAGCACCGAAAAGGGTTCTGTACAGCAACAAAAAGGGTTCTATACAGCACCAAAAAGGGTTCTGTACAGCAACAAAAAGGCATGTGCACAGATAAAGGTCCAAGGATGCCTGAGCACCTCTCCTTTTGCCACCCTATGAGAAAAATTCCCTTTCAGATTGGTGGTGAGTTTTAGATTGATTTAGATTTTTAATTGATTAAAATGAATTTTCCAATATATATATTTCTTTTTTTATCTTGGAAAATTCCCCTGCTCCCCATGTGAGCGTGCACTACAGAAACTACCGGCGCTGAACGGTAGCGTAGTATTGGCTCCCTTTTGAGTTGCATGTGTCATCTCACCATCAGAAACAGGGAAGGCCTCAATTCAACTGTTTGTTACTAGGCCTAAGAGGCAGATGTCAGCAGCAGGATAAACTCAAATCAAAGGCCAAAGACTAGTCAGATTGTTTCAACAGCATAGTATAGCTAACTAGATAGCTTGCTTACTACCTAACCTACAGTAGGATGAGTGGGATGTTACAGATAAATAAAGGTCTATGCTAAAGCAATAAGGCCTGAGGGGGTGTGGTATATGGACAATATACCACGTCTAAGGGCTGTTCTTATGAACGATGCATCGCGGAGTGCCTGGACACAGCCCTTAGCCGTGGTATATTGGGCATATACCACAAACCCCCGAGGTGCCTTAATTGCTATTATAAACTGGTTACCAATGTAATTAGAGCAGTAAAAACAAATGTTTTGTCATACCCGTGGTATAGGGTCTCATATACCACGGCTGTCAGCCAATCAGCATTCTGGGCTGGAACCACCCAATTTATAATAAAAAAGATATGTTGACATTTGGCTACAGGAGGCGAGCATTAGATACCCAGCTATGAATGTAAGAATGGTATCTCTCACAGAACATTTTTGTAACTTTTTAAGACTCACCTTATTTTTCCCCTTCTACAGATGAATTTGTACTTCTTGGAGGACCCTGTGAAACATTAGGGTGTTGTGAATACGCACAAGTCTAAAGCCCTGTCATTTAGCCCACAAAGCGCTAGAAAACATTTTGAATGGCATCATTCAACTCAATCATTACGGCCTTGTCCAATTCATCTACAGGTGCCACTGATAACTTTCATTTTCCTGGTGGCAACTCACTTTACTGCACATTCTGTCAAGAATTCAAATAAAACCCAATTACATTCTAGACCATCGCCTCAATTTACAGCTAAATGCAGGAGCACCACTTTCTACCATAAATTAAAGTTACAGATTTAATGTAAAGCACTTTAAAAAATATATATGTATATATATTAAATGAATGCCACTTAATTGCATATTGTAAAATCTTACAAGAGACACATGTATTTTTGTTGTTGTTGCAGAAATAAATTTAAAAAATAAATTCAAACAGTGCAGCTTAGCTTCTGCCTCAGATGCTGAGCGCAAAGATGAGACCAATTTAATATCCAAGGAGGTGGAGAGAGTCTTACCAGAGGAAGGTTTCTGATGGATACTGGGTCCTCAGCTTGCTTATATCTGATTGAAAGTGCCAACCAAGCAAAAGTTAATTGTGGACCACTCTGTTTAAGGAAAGGAATTGCATGAGAGACCTTTGTATATCTATGTTTCATTAGCACCTCCCACTTCCAGGAGCGCCACACTCCCATAACATGACTTTTTTAATGCAATATTTGACTTCCGTATTGAATTTAACTGAATTTATGTAAATTAGAGATGACTTCACTAATAATAATGATGCCAATATAAACTGTTTGATTTGTCAAATTGATTCCAATGTTACTTCTACTGCACCTCAGCTATTGTAACGGTGTGAGTCCATGTTTCCCCACTACCAATAAATCCTATATGACCTAATATGTCCTTATTTAGGTACATTTTTGTAGCAATAATCGTTATTAACAATTTTATATTTTTGACTTTAAACAAAAAACATTATTTTGCTTACAAAAACATCTGAACTGTCACCTCACCTCGTGCTTGTGACGGAGTTGTCCGTTACCTCGTGCTTGTGACGGAGTTGTCCGTTACCTCGTGCTTGTGACGGAGTTGTCCGTTACCTCGTGCGTGTGACGGAGTTGTCCGTTACCTCGTGCTTGTGACGGAGTTGTCCGTTACCTCGTGCTTGTGACGGAGTTGTCCGTTACCTCGTGCTTGTGACGGAGTTGTCCGTTACCTCGTGCGTGTGACGGAGTTGTCCGTTACCTCGTGCGTGTGACGGAGTTGTCCGTTACCTCGTGCTTGTGACGGAGTTGTCCATTACCTCGTGCGTGTGACGGAGTTGTCCGTTACCTCATGCGTGTGACGGAGTTGTCCGTTACCTCGTGCGTGTGACGGAGTTGTCCGTTACCTCGTGCTTGTGACGGAGTTGTCCGTTACCTCGTGCTTGTGACGGAGTTGTCCGTTACCTCGTGCTTGTGACGGAGTTGTCCGTTACCTCGTGCTTGTGACGGAGTTGTCCGTTACCTCGTGCTTGTGACGGAGTTGTCCGTTACCTCGTGCTTGTGACGGAGTTGTCCGTTACCTCGTGCGTGTGACGGAGTTGTCCGTTACCTCGTGCTTGTGACGGAGTTGTCCGTTACCTCGTGCTTGTGACGGAGTTGTCCGTTACCTCGTGCGTGTGACGGAGTTGTCCGTTACCTCGTGCTTGTGACGGAGTTGTCCGTTACCTCGTGCTTGTGACGGAGTTGTCCGTTACCTCATGCGTGTGACGGAGTTGTCCGTTACCTCGTGCTTGTGACGGAGTTGTCCGTTACCTCGTGCGTGTGACGGAGTTGTCCGTTACCTCGTGCGTGTGACGGAGTTGTCCGTTACCTCGTGCGTGTGACGGAGTTGTCCGTTACCTCGTGCTTGTGACGGAGTTGTCCGTTACCTCGTGCTTGTGACGGAGTTGTCCATTACCTCGTGCTTGTGACGGAGTTGTCCGTTACCTCGTGCTTGTGACGGAGTTGTCCGTTACCTCGTGCTTGTGACGGAGTTGTCCGTTACCTCGTGCTTGTGACGGAGTTGTCCGTTACCTCGTGCTTGTGACGGAGTTGTCCGTTACCTCGTGCTTGTGACGGAGTTGTCCGTTACCTCGTGCTTGTGACGGAGTTGTCCGTTACCTCGTGCTTTGCTAAGTATGATTTATCACCCTGGTGAAACCATAATAAATATTTAAGAGCTATAGCGTTTAACAGCTCATTAAACTGTTCCATCAAATGTGTAGTTATTTATCAGTAAGATCTAATGAAGATGCTGGAGACGCTTTTATTTGTCTCACATTTCAGTTGGCTAAAACGGTCCAGCAGGATTCTTACGACTTATATGACACCAGTACAGTATTTCAGTAATCTTCTCCACTCAAATTGCTGACAGCGATATAGCTGTCTTAAACTTTTACTACACTCTGAAGTAAACCGCTTATACTAGTTGGGCAGGAAGCTATGCTGACCATCTGGAAGGACCCCATCAACACCTTTTCATTTCTTGGACTGTGCTTTCTTCTTCACTACAGCCAAGGTTTATTGTTTGGTATATCTGCCAACATTTCCACACAGCCTTATTCTGGCACCGATGCCACTGTTACTAGTCAGACGATATCTTCTTGGCGTGATTGTGGTTTGAGAGAACATTCACACCATGCAGACTGAGTTGATGACATTTAACTTATTTTAATGTGCAAAGATCTTGTGTGATATATGACCTGTGTTTTTGTATTTGAGGGACATGTTTCTCTGAGCTTCAAACTTGCTCTGGGCAGAAGTTATCCTCAGGCAAATAGTAACAACCATTACAGCCATTACTTAATATCAATAAGCAGTTGAGAAAACTGTCATTCTAAAACATCATTGTACATATGACATATTTTGGCTGGGCCTTGTGAGGATCAGACAGTAAATTTGATCCAATACATGTTAAGGGTGCTTTAGACGGCTCAATCTGTGCTCGCAAACTACACATTTTTCATCATTGTAAAGCCCTAATTATGTTAAGTCATTTCTGAAGATTATTATTTAATTCATGTGATTTAAGTAATACATTTACGTTTGTATCTCCTTTTAAGGTCAACCCTGTTACGTGAACTGAACTCTAGTTTGGTGAAACTTTTCCTTTTTAAATTATATTTTTCAAAATAAATATTGAAAATCTAATAATCAAATCACGGTGTAAAAGCAGGTGAGCTGGTTCTACTCTTTTTGGCCGTTTTCTGTTGTTTTGTGGTGGAAAACTGAGCGCGTCGAAGCACGTCAACCCTGTTAACCATAGATAGACAGACTAGAAACGTTTTAACAATTTTGTGGAGTCAAAAAAAATCTAATTTCCACTCCCTGCTGCACACAACAAGCTTCCAATTCCCCCTGTCACAAGGGGATTCCAGGCTGATTTAAGACAAAAAACCTCAACCCTACTACGATCAACCTTGTTACTTTAATGGCACTTACTTTCTATAGTATTTTTGAACCCCTTGAGATGAGAGATGTTTTAATGAAGTCGAACGTCTGCTCTTTATGACGGAATGTTAAAATGAGGTGAAATGAATCGTTTTTATGACCAAGTCACATACCAGAAAACGTACTCTGTTTGTGGAATGACCCTTTAATCACCACAGACAGGAGTTTGCCTGAGACACCCCAAGGCCTTGGCTGACATCAGGACATGTAGCATGATTCAATTCACTAAAATGTCACAGACAGTGGAAATCTAAATCTGGAAGTGAAATGTCACATGCTGTGACATGGCTGTAAATCTATTACTGTGGCCAATGTCTGCAATGTGGGGACCTTGTGGGCTACTATTAAGGTCAAAATAATGTGTCAAAAAATAAATAAAAATAATAATAATAAAAAATTAAATTAAAATAAAAAATAAATATATATATATATACACTGCTCAAAAAAATAAAGGGAACACTTAAACAACACAATGTAACTCCAAGTCAATCACACTTCTGTGAAATCAAACTGTCCACTTAGGAAGCAACACTGATTGACAATAAATTTCACATGCTGTTGTGCAAATGGAATAGACAACAGGTGGAAATTATAGGCAATTAGCAAGACACCCCCAATAATGAAGTGGTTCTGCAGGTGGTGACCACAGACCACTTCTCAGTTCCTATGCTTCCTGGCTGATGTTTTGGTCACTTTTGAATGCTGGCGGTGCTTTCACTCTAGTGGTAGCATGAGATGGAGTCTACAACCCACACAAGTGGCTCAGGTAGTGCAGCTCATCCAGGATGGCACATCAATGCGAGCTGTGGCAAGAAGGTTTGCTGTGTCTGTCAGCGTAGTGTCCAGAGCATGGAGGCGCTACCAAGAGACAGGCCAGTACATCAGGAGACGTGGAGGAGGCCGTAGGAGGGCAACAACCCAGCAGCAGGACCACTACCTCCGCCTTTGTGCAAGAAGGAGCAGGAGGAGCACTGCCAGAGCCCTGCAAAATGACCTCCAGCAGGCCACAAATGTGCATTTGTCTGCTCAAACGGTCAGAAACAGACTCCATGAGGGTGGTATGAGGGCCCGACGTCCACAGGTGGGGGTTGTGCTTACAGCCCAACACCGTGCAGGACGTTTGGCATTTACCAGAGAACACCAAGATTGGCAAATTCGCCACTGGCGCCCTGTAACAGGCCTCCTTCATTCACAGATGAAAGCAGGTTCACACTGAGCACATGTGACAGACGTGACAGTCTGGACGCCGTGGAGAACGTTCTGCTGCCTGCAACATCCTCCAGCATGACCGGTTTGGCGGTGGGTCAGTCATGGTGTGGGGTGGCATTTCTTTGGGGGGCCGCACAGCCCTCCATGGGCTCGCCAGAGGTAGCCTGACTGCCATTAGGTACCGAGATGAGATCCTCAGACGCCTTGTGAGACCATATGCTGGTGCGGTTGGCCCTAGGTTCCTCCTAATGCAAGACAATGCTAGACCTCATGTGGCTGGAGTGTGTCAGCAGTTCCTGCAAGAGGAAGGCATTGATGCTATGGACTGGCCTGCCCGTTCCCCAGACCTGAATCCAATTGAGCACATCTGGGACATCATGTCTCGCTCCATCCACCAACGCCACGCTGCACCACAGACTGTCCAGGAGTTGGCGGATGCTTTAGTCCAGGTCTGGGAGGAGATCCCTCAGGAGACCATCCGCCACCTCATCAGGAGCATGCCCAGGCGTTGTAGGGAGGTCATACAGGCACGTGGAGGCCACACACACTACTGAGCCTCATTTTGACTTGTTTTATTAAGGACATTACATCAAAGTTGGATCAGCCTGTAGTGTGGTTTTCCACTTTAATTTTGAGTGTGACTCCAAATCCAGACCTCCATGGGTTGATAAATTTGATTTCCATTGATAATTTTTGTGTGATTTTGTTGTCAGCACATTCAACTATGTAAAGAAAAAAGTATTTAATAAGAATAGTTCATTCATTCAGATCTAGGATGTGTTATTTTAGTGTTCCCTTCATTTTTTTGAGCAGTGTATATATATATATTTTTAAATATATAAAAAAAAAGAAATATTAAAAAATAATGTGCTGGCCTGTTACTGGATCTCTCTATGGTTTTGAGGTCTTCACTTTTTTCAGCATGCAGTGTGAAGTCAACGGAAGGCTACATGTAATATTAATGTCATACATTTACAAGGATAAACACTTGGATCAAACTGGGGATGTGTTTTTCAAATGGCAGAGTTACAAGAAGTAGTCACATGTTTTACTCCGTCTGTGACCTTCTCCATGGCCAATGGCCATGTTCAGAAACTGGGTGTCAGAAATGCATGCAACCTAACGTTGTTCGGGATTGTTTTACGATCCTCCCTCATAGAAAGGTCAAAGTATAAAACTACATGTGCTGAGCTGGTCTTAAAACTCATATTTGATGATGACAGAGTTACAAGATGCATAGCCAAAACAACTGATCATTTACAAGGCCAATATGTCCATGTTCTGAAACATGTGTTTCAGAAATACATCCAGCTGCACATAGCATTGATTTATTGCTATGTAGGCAGATCTGCTGAGATATGAGCCAGAGGATGTGACCATATACGAGACAGACTTATACCTGATATGGCCATTAAACGAACCAGTGAAGTACCTGCTTCTTTTTGGACAGCTTTATTTCTAGACATTATACTATAAAATACTAAACATTAAACTGTTATAGACTAAACATTATACTATTTTAGACTAAACATTGTACTATTATAGACTAAACATTGTACTATTATAGACTAAATATTGAACTGTTATAGACTAAACATTGTACTGTTATAGACTAAACATTGGACTGTTATAGACTAAATATTGAACTGTTATAGACTAAACATTATACTATTATAGACTAAACATTAAACTGTTATAGACTAAACATTATAGATTCCTTGAGGTGCAATTTTGGCAAACTCCAAGTGGGCTGTCATGTGCATTTTATTGAGGAGTGGCTTCCGTCTGGCCACTCTACCATAAAGGCCTGATTGATGGAGTGCTGCAGAGTTGGGTGTCATTTTGGTCACATACCAAAATGTGTGGACTGTTGTCACTTTGGATAAAAGTGTATGCTATGTAAATGCGGTATATTACAGTTTAACAGTACTGTACTGGCCAATGTAATTTAATTAAAGCCAAATTGAATAAAATGGTATTTGTCACACGCGTCGAATACAACAGGTGTAGATTACCGTGAAATACTTGCTTACAAGCCCTTTCTAACGATGCAGAGTAACCTTTTACTGCAGTGGGCTAAATCAGGGTCACACAGAGTGTTTCTTGGTAGTCTTAAACAAATCTACTTTGAAGGTATACACCTCACACACATGGTTATGGGATTCAAAAAATAAGACACCTGTACCTTGTCAGATATAGAGTTAAAATGTAAAATATTGAGTTTGGATCCCAATAATACACTTTATATACATCATAGAAGACTCAAATTGTAACAACATCAAAAAATGTTTACTAATTATGAAATAATATCACCACATATGCCATCACCACTTTTGATGGCATATGTGTGTGGAGTATTAAATAAAGTACACCTGTGTGCAATATGTGTCACATGATCTCAGTATATATACACCTGTTCTGAAAGGCCCTAGAGTCTACAACACCACTAAGCAAGGGGCACCACCAAGCAAGTGGCACCATGAAGATCAAGGAGCTCTCCAAGGTCAAGGACAAAGTTGTGGAGAAGTACAGATCAGGGTTGGGTTGTAAAAACATATCCGAAACTTTGAACATCCCACAGAGCACCCTTAAATCAATTATTTAAAAATGGAAAGAATATGGCACCACAACAAACCTGCCAAGAGAGGGCCGCAACACCAAAACTCACGGACCAGGCAAGGAGGGCATTAATCAGAGAGGCAACAAAGAGACCAAAGATAACCCTGAAGGAGCTGCAAAGCTCCACAGCGGAGATTGGAGTATCTGTCCATAGGACCCCTTTAAGCCGTACACTCCACAGAGCTGGGCATTACGGAAGAGTGGCCAGAAAAAAAGTCATTGCTTAAAGAAAAAAATAAGCAAACATGTTTGGTGTTCGCCAAAAGGCATGTGGGAGACTCCCCAAACATATGGAAGAAGGTACTCTGGTCAGATGAGACTAAAATTGAGCTTTTTGGCCATCAAGGAAAACACTATGTCTGGCGCAAACCCAACACCTCTCATCATCCCGAGAACATCATCCCCACAGTGAAGCATGGTGGTGGCAGCATCATGCTGTGGGAATGTTTTTCATCGGCAGGGACTGGGAAACTGGTCAGAATTGAAGGAATGATGGCACTAAATACAGGGAAATTCTTGAGGGAAACTTGTTTCAGTCTTCCAGAGATTTGAGACTGGGACGGAGGTTCACCTTCCAGCAGGACAATGACCCTAAGCATACTGCTAAAGCAACACTCAAGTGGTTTAAGGAGAAACATTTACATGTCTTGGAATGGCCTAGTCAAAGCCCAGACCTCAATCCAATGGAGAATATGTGGTATGACTTAAAGATTGCTGAACCCATCCAACTTGAAGGAGCTGGAGAAGTTTTGCCTTGAAGAATGGGCAAAAATCCCAGTGGCTAGATGTGCGAAGTTTATAGAGACATACAGTGATGTAATGTAACATTCAACCTTAAAATTAGTGACACACCCATGGCCAGATTTTGGGGATACTGTAACAAATAAATGTCTTCATATGTAATCATATAAAGCGTGCGTGTTGAAGATACAGTAACAGGCATAGGTCATCGCAGGTCTGTGGAAATCTTCTATATTGCTGTAATAATCTGTACAGAATCTTGAACAACCATGTACTTTTAATGTAATCTCAACTGTAATCCAGGGCATTTGGTTCTACTATTAGATGAAGACCAATGATATCACATTCATCTGTTGTATAAATAAACAACATATCTGACATTGTATTCCCATTTGAACTTTGTTGTGCTTTTAATTGGTTAAAAACGCAGTGAGAAATATTTGGGTGACAAATAATCCCAAAATCAGACAGTATTTTTTTCATTTGAATTTGGTTGTGCTTTTAAATCGTTGAAAGAATGATAACACATTGGAAATTGTACTAAATCAAATCATTGTATTGGTCACATACACATATTGAGCAGATGTTATTGGTCACATACACATATTGAGCAGATGTTATTGCGGGTGTAGCGAAATGCTTGTCGTGTTCCTAACTTTTTGGTGTCTTTTTGAGTGGGTGAATATAGGTTGTAATCTCAATGATCAAGGTCTCAACCAAATATTACCCATTGAAATAACCCGGTGTGCCCAGCGGGAAGTGTTCCTGTCTGTCTGTGAATGAGTTAATATAGAAGGTTGTCCAGTTTAACTGCTGTTGTGGTAATAGTCTTGACCTCTATGGCCAGCTGTTATATCTGGGATGACAGTTTAACTGCTGTTGTGGTAATAGTCTTGACCTCTATGGCCAGCTGTTATATCTGGGATGACAGTTTAACTGCTGTTGTGGTAATAGTCTTGACCTCTATGGCCAGCTGTTATATCAGGGATGACAGTTTAACTGCTGTTGTGGTAATAGTCTTGACCTCTATGGCCAGCTGTTATATCTGGGATGACAGTTTAACTGCTGTTGTGGTAATAGTCTTGACCTCTAAGGCCAGCTGTTATATCAGGGATGACAGTTTAACTGCTGTTGTGGTAATAGTCTTGACCTCTATGGCCAGCTGTTATATCTGGGATGACAGTTTAACTGCTGTTGTGGTAATAGTCTTGACCTCTATGGCCAGCTGTTATATCTGGGATGACAGTTTAACTGCTGTTGTGGTAATAGTCTTGACCTCTATGGCCAGCTGTTATATCTGGGATGACAGTTTAACTGCTGTTGTGGTAATAGTCTTGACCTCTATGGCCAGCTGTTATATCAGGGATGACAGTTTAACTGCTGTTGTGGTAATAGTCTTGACCTCTATGGCCAGCTGTTATATCTGGGATGACAGTTTAACTGCTGTTGTGGTAATAGTCTTGACCTCTAAGGCCAGCTGTTATATCAGGGATGACAGTTTAACTGCTGTTGTGGTAATAGTCTTGACCTCTATGGCCAGCTGTTATATCTGGGATGACAGTTTAACTGCTGTTGTGGTAATAGTCTTGACCTCTATGGCCAGCTGTTATATCTGGGATGACAGTTTAACTGCTGTTGTGGTAATAGTCTTGACCTCTATGGCCAGCTGTTATATCTGGGGTGACAGTTTAACTGCTGTTGTGGTAATAGTCTTGACCTCTATGGCCAGCTGTTATATCTGGGATGACAGTTTAACTGCTGTTGTGGTAATAGTCTTGACCTCTATGGCCAGCTGTTATATCTGGGATGACAGTTTAACTGCTGTTGTGGTAATAGTCTTGACCTCTATGGCCAGCTGTTATATCTGGGATGACAGTTTAGCTGCTGTTGTGGTAATAGTCTTGACCTCTATGGCCAGCTGTTATATCTGGGATGACAGTTTAACTGCTGTTGTGGTAATAGTCTTGACCTCTATGGCCAGCTGTTATATCTGGGATGACAGTTTAACTGCTGTTGTGGTAATAGTCTTGACCTCTATGGCCAGCTGTTATATCTGGGATGACAGTTTAACTGCTGTTGTGGTAATAGTCTTGACCTCTATGGCCAGCTGTTATATCTGGGATGACAGTTTAACTGCTGTTGTGGTAATAGTCTTGACCTCTATGGCCAGCTGTTATATCTGGGATGACAATTTAACTGCTGTTGTGGTAATAGTCTTGACCTCTATGGCCAGCTGTTATATCTGGGATGACAGTTTAACTGCTGTTGTGGTAATAGTCTTGACCTCTATGGCCAGCTGTTATATCTGGGATGACAGTTTAACTGCTGTTGTGGTAATAGTCTTGACCTCTATGGCCAGCTGTTATATCAGGGATGACAGTTTAACTGCTGTTGTGGTAATAGTCTTGACCTCTATGGCCAGCTGTTATATCTGGGATGACAGTTTAACTGCTGTTGTGGTAATAGTCTTGACCTCTATGGCCAGCTGTTATATCTGGGATGACAGTTTAACTGCTGTTGTGGTAATAGTCTTGACCTCTATGGCCAGCTGTTATATCTGGGATGACAGTTTAACTGCTGTTGTGGTAATAGTCTTGACCTCTATGGCCAGCTGTTATATCTGGGATGACTGAAGACCTGTCAACTTTAATATCACAATCATCTTAATGATGTTGCCTGCAATCTGTTGGAATCTGGGTTGTATTCATTAGGCAGCTATTCAAGCACACCACCTGTGCCATTATTTATTTATTTAACCTTTATTTAACTAGGCAAGTCGGTTAAGAACAAATTCTTATTTCCAATGACGGCCTAGGAACAGTGGGTTAACTGCCTTGTTCAGGGGCAGAACAAGATATTTTTACCTTGTCAGGGATTCAATCTTGCAACCTTTCGGTTACTAGTCCAACGCTCTAACCACTAGGCTACCTGCCGCCCAAAGGGAGAACTGAACTCAAAAACCAAATTCTCTGGTTGAAAACGACCTATGTAGTATCGTTATTGTCACGTTCCTGACCCTATTTCCTTTGTTTAGTATTGTTTAGTTGGTCAGGACGTGAGCTGGGTGGGCATTCTATGTTATGTGTTTCTATGTTGGGTTCATTTTCAATTAGCCTGATATGGTTCTCAATCAGGGGCAGGTGTTTGACGTTTCCTCTGATTGAGAACCATATTAAGGTAGGCTGTTCTCACTGTTTGTTTGTGGGTGATTGTTCCTGTGTCAGTGTTTGTACCACACGGGACTGTTTGGTTTCGTTTCGTTTCGTTTCGTGTGTTCCGTCCTGTTCGTGCGTTCATGTGTTTTGTTCTCATGTTCAGGTCTGTTCACGTCGTTTGTTATTTTGTAGTTAGTTCAAGTGTTTTTCGTCTTCGTTTAAATAAACGTGATTATGTCTTTAAACTACGCTGCATACTGGTCCGATCCTTGCTCCTCCTCAGACGAGGAGGAAAACGACCGTTACAGTTATGAGGAATAAACATTTGTTCTAGTGTCAAAATGTACTGCAAATAGTAAATAGTATAGTTTTGGTCATAAAGTCAGTCTAGTCTAAATTGGAGATTTATGAGATTTAAGGAAACCAGAAAGTCAAATTTTTCAAGGGGTTGGTCTTAGATTTCTCTCCTGCCAGCACGGGATGACTATTTGGCACAGTCTAATCACAGCTGGGAGTAATCAAATCATCTCGAGCACAGCTGCTGGGTGTGCTGCAGTGCACATCATTCAATCCCTCAGGAGAATCAACCAGCTGCCCGCCAATATATTTACAGAAAGACAAACTAACCCGGACTTAGACAACAATGTATACGAGACATCGTCACCGATGTTCTGTTAAAAGAATGAGACTTGTTTCTTATAAACGGCTTGGGTTTTTTCCAACTCAAACATCCTCACATTCATGTGCTGAAGTTAGTATCACAAACACAACTGTCATCAAAGAGCATGTGATTCTTGACCAATAACGTTCACATTTTCATGCTGCGTCACGCGGTTGCTAAACCAATCGTCATGCAAAAGTACGATGGCCTGTTTGAGAGGGCCCAGGGAACATAGGGTCGAGGGAACATATTGCTGATGGAACATAAGGTTGATGGAACATAGCGTTGAGGGAACATAGGGCCAAGGAACATAGGGCCGAGGGAACATAAACTTAGCAAAAAAAGAAACGTCCCTTTTTCAGGACCCTGTCTTTCAAAGATAATTCGTAAAAATCTAAATAACTTCACAGATCTACATTGTAAAGGTTTTACACACTGTTTCCCATGCTTGTTCAAATAACCATAAACAATTAATGAACATGCACCTGTGGAATGGTCGTTAAGACACTAACAGCTTACAGACGGTCGGCAATTAAGGTCACAGTTATGACAACTTAGGACACTAAAGAGGCCTTTCTACTGACTCTGAAAAACACCAAAACAAAGATGCCCAGGGTCCCTGCTCATCTGCGTGAACGTGCCTTAGTCATGCTGCAAGGAGGCATGAGGACTGCAGATGTGGCCAGGGCAATAAATTGCAATGCCCGTACTGTGAGACGGCTAAGACAGCTCTACAGGGAGACAGGGTGGATAGGTGCTCAGACTTTCCGCCGTAGGCTGAGAGAGGCTGGACTGAGGGCTTGTAAGCCTGTTGTAAGGCAGATCCTCACCAGAAATCACCGGCAACAACGTCGCCTATGGGCACAAACCCACCGTCGCTGGATCAGGCAGGACTGGCAAAAAGTGCTCTTCACTGACGAGTCGCAGTTTTGTCTCACCAGGGGTGATGGTCGGATTTGCGTTTAACATCGAATGAATGAGCGTTACACTGAGACCTGTACTCTGGAGCGGGATCGATTTGGAGGTGGAGGGTCCGTCATGGTCTGGGGCGGTGTGTCACAGCATCATCGGACTGAGCTTGTTGTCATTGCTGGAAATCTCAATGCTGTGCGTTACAGGGAAGACATCCTCCTCCCTCATGTGGTACCCTTCCTGCAGGCTCACCCTGACATGACCCTCCAGCATGACAATGCCACCAGCCATACTGCTCGACCTGTGCATGATTTCCTGCAAGACAGGAATGTCAGTGTTCTGCCATGGCCAGCGAAGAGCCCGGATCTCAATCCCATTGAGCACGTCTGGGACCTGTTGGGTCGGAGGGTGAGAGCTAGGGCCATTCCCCCCAGAAATGTCTGGGAACTTGCAGGTGCCTTGGTGGAAGAGTGTGGTAACATCTCACAGCAAGAACTGGCAAATCTGGTGCAGCCCATGAGGAGGAGATACACTGCAGTACTACAGCTGGTGGCCACACCAGATACTGACTGTTACTTTTGATTTTGACCCCCCCTTTGTTTAGGGACACATTATTCCATTTCTGTTAGTCACATGTCTGTGGATCTTATTCAGTTTATGTCTCAGTTGTTGAATCTTGTTATGTTCATACAAATATTTACACACATGAAAATAAACACAGTTGACAGTGAGAGGACGTTTCTTTCTTTGCTGAGTTTATGACCCAGGGAACATAGGGCTGAGGGAGCATAGGGTTGAGGGAGCATAGGGTTGAGGGAGCATATGATTGAGGGAACATAGGGCTGAGGGAACATAGGATTGAGGGAACAAGGGATTGAGGGACATAGGATTGAGTGAACATAGGGCTGAGGAACACAGGGCTGAGGGAACATAGGCCTGAGGGAAAATAAGGTTGTGGGATCATAGGGCCCAGGGAACATAGGGCTGAGGGAACATATGGTTGAGGGAATACTGGGTTAAGGGAACACAGAGCTGAGGGAACATAGAGTTGACGGAACATAGGGTTGAAGGAGCATAGAGTTTAGGGAATACTGGATTAAGGGAACACAGGGCTGAGGGAACATAGGGCTGAGGGAACATAGGGCTGAGGGAACATAGGGCTGAGGGAACATAAGGCTGAGGGAACATGGACATGGTCCCCTCAGCTTCTTACCAAAATAATGGCGGGTAAGAAAGTCGTTATTGTTTCAACTGCTATTGGCACTTTATTAAGGTCCAGATCTTTTGGCAGAGGCCACATTTTCTGGGCAAAGCAGCACTGCCAATGACAGCCTTTCGGTTGCTCAAAGAAATCACACTTTGTGTGTGGAGATGTTGTATAATCCACTTTTTAACAGAAACCACCTTCCTGTGTAACAAAAACATGGAAATTAAACACAAAAACTACAATGAAAGACTTTTTATTGGGTTTCATTCTACACACACACACACATATCTACTGCGGTAATCCTTTGCCTGTTTCCTAAAGAGCACACACACACACACACACACACACACACACACACACACACACACACACACAACACGGTAGTCCATAAATATGTACAGCCAGCCAGCCCAGAGGAGGCCCGAGCTGACTACTGCAATGATCCCTGTTTCCTAAAGCACTCACACGTTGGCTAGCCTCACTACATGCTGACTCACAGACAGTCAGGGTGGAGAGGTCAACTTTGGTTATTTATTAACTGTTAGTTTAGGAAATGCTTTAGGCACCTCCAGGATCTCTTTCAGGAACCTTCAATAACCTTTGCGGTAGCAAGTTAAAAATGACACTTTCATAGCTTCTTCTAGCATCAGAATTTAGTGGCTTCTATTCAAAATAGATATACTACATGTTGTTAAGAGATTTGGGGCCATGAGCTTAATTTGTGTCTGGGAAACTGGCCTATACACTATAATCCCTGATGGTCTGTGTCTCATGCTGTTTGAAATACAGCAATATGTTCAGTCAGAATATTGATTTGAAAAAGTATTTATTAAAAAAACAAAAACAAATTATAAGAAATATTTAATTCTCAGAGTTTATTTTACGTGTAGATGGGATAGATGTACATTATGGAAATGTGTGTTCTAACCAGCTGTCAGCACATTGACCCTTGATCTATAACCCCTTGATTAATGACTTTTAAGCTAGTCTAGGATCTAGGAATCTGGTCGTTTCAATAACGTCTGCCATTTTGCTGCTTTTCAAAATACCAGACTGTAGGTTTAAGAGTCAATCTACATGTGGGGTCAAAGCTCGTCTACTCTTTTTTAAATATTGTCATTCAATATTTTGTCACATAAACAAATGTATGGGGGGCGGAGCTAGCATGTTGGAGTGAATGGATGTGTGTGAGAGAGGCTCCTGCAACTTTTTTGCGAAACAATCTAACTTAACCTACTTTATGGTACTTTTTGCAACAAACGTCTCTTTCTAATACAATATTGTAACTTTCTATGTGCACATGCAGAGTAATAGACGACCAGTCTATCTACCACTGTCACGCCCTGACCATAGAGAGCCTTGTTATTCTCTATTTTGGTTAGGTCGGGGTGTGACTAGGGGGGGTGTTCCTATCTAGGTTAATTATTTCTATGTTGGCCTGGTATGGTTCCCAATCAGAGGCAGCTGTTTATCGTTGTCTCTGATTGGGGATCATATTTAGGCAGCCATTTCCCCACTGGCAGCCATTAGAGAGCCTTGTTATTCTCTATTTTGGTTAGGTCGGGGTGTGACTAGGGGGGGTGTTCCTATCTAGGTTAATTATTTCTATGTTGGCCTGGTATGGTTCCCAATCAGAGGCAGCTGTTTATCGTTGTCTCTGATTGGGGATCATATTTAGGCAGCCATTTCCCCACTGGTTTTTGTGGGATCTTGTTTTCAGGTTGATGCCTGTGAGCACTACAGAACGTCACGTTTCGTTGCTCTTTATTGTTTTTGTGAGTTTCATTTAATAAACATGTGGAACTCTAGGTACGCTGCGCCTTGGTCCGTTAATTCATTAGACGATCGTGACAAGATCATAGCTTTCACCTGGATTCACCTGCTCAGTCTATGTCATGGAAAGAAGATGTGTTCCGAATGTTTTGAACACTCAGTGTATATTTATATTCCGAACTCTGACATTCCTCTTTCTGATATTTCTTAGTTGATTTATTTTTACTTTTTGGATTATGTGTGTATTGTTTTGTATTGCTCGGTATTACTGCACTGTTGGAGTCACAAGCATTTTTCTACACCTGCGATAACATCAGCAAATCTGTGTATGCGACCAAAAAACGTGTATTTGTTTTGATTTTTGATTTTGCATTGACCTGATTGAGGCAAAGAAATAGAGATTTGGGTATAAGACAGCATTTGATTGACAACAGAATAGAGAGGGGGGAGAGAGAGAGAGAGAGAGATCATTATTGAGGGAAAGAAAGAAAGATTAGGGGATAAGACAGCATTTCATTGAAGACAGAAAGAGAGAGAAGGGAAATAAAGACAGGCTATGTGTATTGTGATTGCTGAAAAATGTATTGCCTCTTTGAGAACATGAATGTTTTATCTATCTGAACCTCTATGGTATTGTATATTGATATAAAGAAGGTCAAGGCACCTGATGTAATTGTCAAATCTTGCCACTAGATAGGGCCATTATTGCACTCGATGAAAATCAATACAGTCCAACAACACTGCTGCTAAGGTAAAGAAAGATACAGGCAGGTCCAACCTTTTTGGCACCCTTGATAAAGATGAGCACAAAAGAATGAATCAAATAAATAATACAAATACTGAGCTATATTGTATACTATTTTTTACATTGTTATTGTATTTTATACTTATACAATTGTTCAAAGAAAGATATTTTGTTCAACAAGTATTTCTTGAACTGCCCTGTTGGTTAAGGGCTTGTAAAGTAAGCATTTCACAGTCTACACTTGTTGTTTTCGGCACATGTGACAAATAAAGTTTGATTTGATTTCATATATATATATAATATTCCCCCCCAAAAATTGCATACGATATAGCTCAGTATTTTTACTATTTATTTTACACAGTATTTGTTGCTCATCTTTATCAGGGTGACCAATAATTATGGACATGACTGTACATCCAGCCAGGCTGTATAGGTAAATATTAGAATGATAAGGGAGCCTAGACGCTGATTTGAAAGATGCGGCATAATGAACTGGAAGGGAAGTGGTAGAAAAAAACACTATCCACACCGTTTACTTGGTTCCACTTCTCTCTATTTGACACAAGTTTTCTGTTAAAAGGATCTGCTTATTCAGGATTAGTTGGACGTGGGATGCTCGGATTCTGTGTGTGTGTGTGTGTGTGTGTGTGTGTGTGTCTGTGTGTGTGTGTGTGTGTGTGTGTGTGTGTGTGTGTGTGTGTGTGTGTGTGTGTGTGTGTGTGTGTGTGTGTGTGTGTGTGTGTGTGTGTGTGTGTGTGTGTGTGTGTGTGTGTGTGTGTGTGTGTGTGTGTGTGTGTGTGTGTGTGTGTGTGTGTGTGTGTGTGTGTGTGTGTGTGTGCATGTGTTTGTGTTTCAAGGAGTGCACTTCTTCAGAATTTGATGGACCGTGTAAAAATAAACGTGATTTCCTCTTTATGCTTGAACTCATTTTCCTCAGAATCCACACATTCTAGAAGGAAAAAGGGAAGCCATTAAATTAAATTAAATTTAACATTACAGCCCTGCTGTAGTCTCTGTACACACATGGCTGAGTGTCCACCACTCCAAATCAATCATGAAGTTTGCAGACGACACGACACTCAGCCTGATTACCAACAACGACGAGACCGCCTACATGGAGGAGGTTCAGAGCCCTGGCGGCGAAGTGGTGCCAGGAAAAATAGCCTCTCGCTCAACGTCAACAAAACAAAGGAGTTGATCGTGGATTACATGAGAGAGCAGAGATACGATACGGTGGAGAGGGTCAAAAGCTTCAAGTTCTTGGCGTGCCCATCACTGAGGACCTGACACCGTGGTGAAGAAGGCACAACAGCGCCTCTTCAACTTCAGGCCACTGAGGAAATTCGGTATGGCCCCTCACAAACTTCTATAGATGCACCATTGAGCGCATTCTGTCGGGCTGCATCACCGCCCAGTACGGCAACTGCTCCACCACCGCCCGGTACGGCAACTGCTCCACCACCGCCTGGTACGGCAACTGCTCCACCACCGCCTGGTACGGCAACTGCTCCACCACCGCCTGGTACGGCAACTGCTCCACCACCGCCTGGTACGGCAACTGCTCCACCACCGCCCGGTACGGCAACTGCTCCACCCCCGCCCGGTACGGCAACTGCTCCACCACCGCCCGGTACGGCAACTGCTCCACCCTCAACTGCATGGCTCTCCAGATGGTGGTGCGGTCAGCCCTAGGCACCACCGGGGGCACACTGCCTGCCCTCCAAGACATTTAGAGCGCCCGGTGTCAAAGTGATAAGAGAATTTTGTTCTCCAGGTTCATAACCCAATGTAATTATATTCCTCAGTCTGCAAACCAGAATTTGTAACATCCTTGTCGAATGACAGAGGCCCAGTTGAAATAGTCAAAAAAGGTTTATTCACGGGAACGTTCTAAAGTCAAGAATACAAAACAATTCATTTTAAACTGACTTCTCACACCCACACATTCCCACAACCATACGCACACACACACACACAGAAACAGACGCACATACACACATACACACACACACACATGCACACAAACAGACGCACACACATGTCCTGCTACCCAGCCGACAGAGATTATTGACCTTGTCCTTGAGACGTACTCCCCGTTCTCTCCCAAATCTCTAGTCAGGTCGGCACCAAGCTCAGACAGTCTGTGTTTATAATACCATAAAGACATATTGTTTTACCCTAATTCTGACTAGACTACACATTTATTGATTATGATTTTATACATTCTAATCAATTCCATACAATTATATGTTTCAGGGCGGAATATTCTAATCATTCAATTAACAGATAATTCTCACCTAAGGCCAAGAAAATCATTAAGGACTTCAGCCACCAGCCTGGTGTTCTGCCCTGCACCTTCAGACGAATGCCGCATGTATAGAGAGACATTGAAAACTGATCACTTCATAAACTGTTTATATACTGTTGTTTACTCACTATGTATGTATATACTGTATTCTTCACATAACCCATCCTAATATACCTACTACTGTACATACCATTTTCTTTTCCAAATGATATACAGTTTATGCACACCACATACACTATTAATAATTTATCATTATGACATTTCTTTATTTCTTGTATTGTATTTGCTAGACATTCTGCACGTTTGGAGCTACTAACATAAGCATTTCACTGCAACTGCTACAACACCTACAAATATATGTAATCGACCAATACAATTTGATTTGATTTAATGACATGCCTATTTCCTTTAACAATTTATGTGTTTCCTCATCTGCTCCTC
Organism: Salvelinus alpinus; assembly: GCF_045679555.1. Classification (NCBI taxonomy): domain Eukaryota; kingdom Metazoa; phylum Chordata; class Actinopteri; order Salmoniformes; family Salmonidae; genus Salvelinus; species Salvelinus alpinus. The sequence goes on along the minus strand of NC_092104.1, from coordinate 7,470,337 downwards.
CTCCTCCTCCTCCTCCTCCTCCTCCTCCTCCTCCTTCTCCTTGTCCTTGTCCTCCTCCTCTTCCTCCTCCTCCTCCTCCTCCTCTTCTTCAATGTGTGTGAGCAACACTCATCCCTCCAGCAGAAATAGCTGAAGAGCATCTGACTGTAAAGTATCTGACTATAAAGTAACTCACTATAAAGCATTTGACTGTAAAGTATCTGACTGTAAAGTATCTGCCTGTAAAGTAACAAACTATAAAGTATCTGTAAAGTAACTGACTGTAAAGTAACTGACTATAAAGTAACTGACTGTAAAGTATCTGACTGTAAAGTATCTGACTGTAAAGTATTTGACTGTAAAGTATCTGACTGTAAAGTATCTTTCTGTAAAGTAACTGACTATAAAGTAACTGACTGTAAAGTATCTGACTGTAAAGTATTTGACTGTAAAGTATCTGACTGTAAAGTATCTTTCTGTAAAGTAACTGACTATAAAGTATCTGACTATAAAGTATCTGACTATAAAGTAACTGACTGTAAAGTTTCTGATTATAAAGTACACTATACAGTACCATTCAAAAGTTTGGACACACCTACTCATTCAAGGGCTTTTCTTAATTTTTTACAATTTTCTACTTTCAAAGTTCTTGAAATTTCCCGGATTGACTGACCTTCATGTTCTAATGATGGACTGTCGTTTCTGTTTGCTTATTTGAGCTGTTCTTGCCATAATATGGACTTGGTCTTTTACCAAATAGGGCCATCCTCTGTATACCACCCCTACCTTTTCACAACACAATAGATTGGCTCAAACGCCAATGAGTAGGTGTGTCCAAACTTTTGACTGGTACCGTATCTACAAAAGTATGTGGACACCCCTTTAAATGAGTGGAATTGGCTATTTCAGCCACACCTGTTGCTGACAGGTGTATAAAATTGAGCACACAGCCATGCAATCTCCATAGACAAACATTGGCAGTAAAATGGCCTTACTGAAGAGCTCAGTGACTTTCAACGTGGCACCATCATAGGATGCCACCTTTCCAACAAGTCAGTTTGTCAAATTTCTGCCCTGCTAGAGCTGCCCTGGTAAACTGAAAGGGCTGTTACTGTGAAGTGGAAACATTTAGGAGCAATAACAGCTCAGCCATGAAGTGGTAGGCCACACAAGCTCACAGAACGTGACCACCGAGTGCTGAAGCGTATAGCTTGTAAAAATTGTCTGTCCTCGGTTGCAACACTCACTACCGAGTTCCAAACCTCCTCTGGAAGCAACGTCAACACAATAACTATTCGTCGGGAGCTTCATGAAATGGGTTTCCATGGCTGAGCAGCCGCACACAAGCCTAAGATAAACCATGCGCAACGCCAAGCGTCGGCTGGAGTGGTGTAAACCTTGCAGCCATTGGACTGTAGCAGTGGAAACGCATTCTCTGGAGTGATGAATCGCGCTTTACCATCTGTCATTCCGATGGATGAATCTCGGTTTCGTGGATGCCAGGAGAACGCTACCTGCCCGAATGCATAGTGCCAACTGTAAAGTTTGGTGGAGGAGGAATAATGGTCTGCGGGTGTTTTCATGGTTCGGGCCCCTTAGTTCCAGTGAAGGGAAATCTTAACTCTACTGCACACAATGACATTCTAGATGATTCTGTGCTTCCAACTTTGTGGCAACTGTTTGGGGAAGGCCCTTTCCTGTTTCCGCATGACAATGCCGCCATGCACAATGCGAGCTCCATAAAGAAATGGTTTGTCGAGGTCAGTGTGGAGGAACTTGACTGGCCTGCACAGAGCCCTGACCTCAACCCCATCGAACACATTTGGGATGAATTAGACTGCCAGCCAGGCCTAATCCCCCAACATCAGTGCCTGACATCAAGCAAGTCCCTGCAGCAATGTTCTAACATTACATTTACATTTAAGTCATTTAGCAGACGCTCTTATCCAGAGCGACTTAACATCTAGTGGAAAGCCTTTCCAGAAGACTGGACACTGTTTTTAGCAGCAGAGGGGGGACCAACTCCGTATTAATGCCCATGATTTTGGAATGAGATGTTCGACGAGCATTTTGGCGAGCATTTTGTAGTGTACATGACTGTAAAGTGTCTGACTATAAAGTGACTGTTTATTCTGATGTAGTGTGTATAAGTATTTTGCTCATCCAATACATTTTGTTTTTCTCTCTCATCTCTCCCAAAGGAGGTGTATGAAAACTCCCACATGCCATAGCCTGGAGTTCTAAGGAAAAGCTCACCTTGGGAATGTTGAAGAAATTCAAGTTTGTGTGTTAAGATGAAGTATGAGGAAATACTCCTACAAGTCTGTACAGTATCAGCCCCGTTCCCATTTATTTTAGCCCAGATAAGGAGGGTGAACATCTCTTTAATACAGCCAGGTCGCTCAAGATCCACTGCAACATTAGGGGCTCTATCCAATCGGTATCTCTGAAGTTCAGCGTTACAGCGTGATTTAAATTTAAAGGCAATGTTCCTGTGTTGGCAGAGACTGCATTCATCGTAAACGCTGCATATGCCGGCTCAATCGGCAACACAGATTGAATCGAGCTGTAAGACGTCTGTCCAAGTAAGCTGGACGTCAAGAGATTACATTAAAACCGGCCACTAGAGGCAGCAGTAAGAGCTATTACAATCAAGGAAACTTGGGCGTGAGCCACGAGCTCCGGCTCTGAGGGTCTCATGTTCAAGCCCAGTACTAGGCTCTTGTTTAATTTTATTGTTCCCTATGCCAATCCTTAGCTTAACCATCCAGAATGAATCAATTAATTCATTTAACCTTTGAACTTTGACAAACATCTGTTGTGAGACCGGACAGCTTGTTGCTTTAAACACAATGTTCTGTTGTCACAGTTTGACAAGTATCCTAACATATTGCATCTGTTTCTAAGGAAATGCTAATGTCTCAGAGAAATGTTTGTATTTTTTGCAATCGCAACACTTGTTGCGGAATTTGGCTCATTGTGTCACCTCAACACACAAGCCAAATAAGAAACAACACTTGGAGAATAACATCACTTCGATGTCAAAATGAATCTCTGCAATCAAAACCTAACAATCCTTTTTCAAAAGGGCATTTTTTTGCAACAAAATGATACACACATGCACCATTTGAATTACTCTTCCAAAGCAGCAACACCTTGATGTACGTTTATACAAAACACTACTATCTTTAGTACTTTGTATACCTTTAATGTTCTCATACAGGCTTCTGTGAAATATTGTTCCAGAAGAGTACATCTACTCACATTTCAATGAACATAAAAATAGAAAGGCTTTACTACAAAAAATACAGTAGAATTACAGTATAGTAATCAATACAATATGTTACAGTAAACTCACGGAAAGAAAAATAATTACAGTAATATTACAGTGCAGTGGTAAACAAAAAATAGTTTTGTAAGGGATTGTAAAGGGATGGGGTGGACGGTTTATGGATCCCGCCTTCTGTTGGGGTCTGGCCACATCACAAGCAATGTCATCCCTGGCTAGGCAACGGGGAAAATGTTGCATTGCGTGCCGTATCCAACCCTGGACTTTGCCCACCTCAATGTCTCTGCATGCCTCTTCCATTGTTTGCAGAAGAGGTAGGCGGGCATATGGTTGGCGGTCAAACACTTTCCAAAGCCAAGCCGAAAAATAATTCCTCAATCAGATTGAGAAATAGGGAGTGAGGGGGCAAGTATACAACTGAAGTTATTGTGGTTGGTGAACCAGTCCCTGACCAGAGCAGCCCGGTGTAAACAAACATTATCCCAGATGACAACAAACCTGGGCTGCTCTGGTCCGTCCTGTACAGCTGCATTATGTAGTGCATCCAGAAATATGATCATGTGTTGCAGTATTGTAGGGACCCAGGGTGGCGTGGTGATGGAGAACTCCTTGGCTCTTTGGCTCTTTGTCCTATAACATTTCGGGCCCCGACGCCTGGTTTTAGCTAGATTGAATGGCAGCACACAAGGTGATATTTCCCCCGTGCTACCCAGGGACATTCACAACGGCTCTTTGTCCTATAACATTTCGGGCCCCGACGCCTGGTTTTAGCTAGATTGAATGGCAGCACACAAGGTGATATTTCCCCCGTGCTACCCAGGGACATTCACAACGGCTCTTTGTCCTATAACATTTCGGGCCCCGATGCCTGGTTTTAGCTCGATTGAATCCAGCTTCAGGGAACAGAAACTCATTAGACTGAGCAGCTGCATCGAAGTCCAGGACTCTAACAGAAGACGCTGTACAGTGAACACGGTGTAACTCAAAACACAGGACTACAATGTCTACATTTTCACACAAGGATGGGAGTTGGGTCAGACACATTCAGTCAAAACTACAACAGGCAAGGCAGGTGCCCCCACAGACAACAACCCCCCCCAGAATGGGGGCACCACATGTATCTATGCAGTGCCAATAGGACCCAATCTACTGCCATTACTGTATCACAGTATAGTACAGTGACACTTACTTCCACATAATCTTGGCAAAGGTCTGACTAATGCTGTTCCTCTCAAATGGAACCCTGTACAGCTGCTTCATCTTCAGTTGGTGATGACGCAAGATGCGGCAGAGTGTCAACATACTGACACGGTTGATATTATGGAATTCTGTGGGATCTGTGATGATTTTCTCTCGTAGTTTATGTAGGCGGATGGTGTGGTTTGCCAACACTGGATTGACAAGGGCCAGTTCCTGTTCATGGGTGAACAGACGTCATCTTCCACCCTCAGGAGGTCGTCTGGCAGTTCTGTTGAAAATGCAAGAATAGGATGTCATTGGTTAGGTTTTTTTATTATTTTTTTTTTACACACTGTGCTGTTATTCTGTACACAGTAACATCACAACTGTAGTACATGTACTTCACAGCACTGTACCTGTTTGTTTTGTTCACTGGGAGCATAGACATAATATTGTAGGACTACATTGTATTGTACTGTGATGCAGAATGATGTGCAACAATTACATAGGTACAGTCTAGTGTAGAAAGTTGAAGACATACCTGTTCTCCAGTCTATATGTCTGTATTATGGATGCTACCGTGTAGCGACTCAGGTTGGGCTGGACTCTCTGCCCAGCCTCCCTCATCGTCAGGCCATGATTTATGACATGGTCCACCAAAGTGGCCCTAATGTCGTCAGAAATATGTCTCCGTCTATTGCCTGGTCCCTTTCTTTGTCCTCGTCCTACACCTCTCACTCTCACTCTCACTCTCACTCTCACTCTCACTGCCTCCATGTTTGCAAAGTTCTCACCAAAGAGGTGATCTTACCTGAGGTCTATTTGTAGTGCTGAGCCTCAGACTAACTGGTGTTCAATTACTGTGTTGTCTAGCTGTATCAGTGTTGTCTAGCTGTATCAGTGTTGTCTAGCTGTATCAGTGTTGTCTAGCTGTATCAGTGTTGTCTAGCTGTATCAGTGTTGTCTAGCTGTATCAGTGTTGTCTAGCTGTATCAGTGTTGTCTAGCTGTATCAGTGTTGTCTAGCTGTGTCAGTGTTGTCTAGCTGTGTCAGTGTTGTCTAGCTGTATCAGTGTTGTCTAGCTGTATCAGTGTTGTCTAGCTGTATCAGTGTTGTCTAGCTGTATCAGTGTTGTCTAGCTGTATCAGTGTTGTCTAGCTGTATTAGTGTTGTCTAGCTGTATCAGTGTTGTCTAGCTGTATCAGTGTTGTCTAGCTGTATCAGTGTTGTCTAGCTGTATCAGTGTTGTCTAGCTGTATCAGTGTTGTCTAGCTGTGTCAGTGTTGTCTAGCTGTGTCAGTGTTGTCTAGCTGTATCAGTGTTGTCTAGCTGTATCAGTGTTGTCTAGCTGTATCAGTGTTGTCTAGCTGTATCAGTGTTGTCTAGCTGTATCAGTGTTGTCTAGCTGTATCAGTGTTGTCTAGCTGTGTCAGTGTTGTCTAGCTGTGTCAGTGTTGTCTAGCTGTGTCAGTGTTGTCTTGCTGTATCAGTGTTGTCTAGCTGTATCAGTGTTGTCTAGCTGTGTCAGTGTTGTCTAGCTGTGTCAGTGTTGTCTAGCTGTGTCAGTGTTGTCTAGCTGTGTCAGTGTTGTCTAGCTGTATCAGTGTTGTCTAGCTGTATCAGTGTTGTCTAGTTGTGTTTTCATGTGTGTGTGTGTTGCAAACAAAGTGCAAAGCAGAAAATGTGTTTGTACTTTTAGTGCCTTTGTTTAAGGCATGGTTACAAACGTTAGGTTTTTGATGCTTTTGTCTAAGCATTCACTTTCAGTGTGTAAACAATCGACAAAAACAGTAATAACATTGTTCGCTCTGCTAGTAAGGCTCTAGGGGTCAAGCAGACAGATGAGGAGGTTATTTATGACATAAGAGCGTTCTCAAAAGCCCACAAGGTACTGATGGAGCCCAGACATCCTCTTCACCAGAAGTTTGAGCTACTGCCCTCAGGGAGAAATGAGGCCAAACGATCCTTTATCCCAGCGGCAGTAAGGCTCCTGAATGTTTAAAACCACCAGTAGATGACAGACCATTCTGTTATACAGATGATCATTACAGTTTTTCACACACACACACACACACACACACACACACACACACACACACACACACACACACACACACACACACACACACACACACACACACACACACACACACACACACACACACACACACACACACACACACACACACACTTCTAGATCCTCTGTGTCACGTTCTGACCATAGTTCCTGTGTGTTTTCCTTGTTTTAGTGTTGGTCAGGACGTGAGCTGGGTGGGCATTCTATGTTTTGTGTTTCTATGTGGGGATTGTCAATTGGCCTGATGTGGTTCTCAATCAGAGGCAGGTGTTTGTCATTGTCTCTGATTGGGAACCATATTAAGGTAGCCTGTTTTGTGTAGGGGTTTGTGGGTGGTTGTCTTCTGTCTTTGTGTTCTCTGCACCAGATAGGACTGTATCGGTTTTGCCACGTTTGTTATTTTGTATAGTTTTGTGTAGTGTTCACATTATCGTCTTTTATTAAACATGTTGAACACGAACTACGCTGCGTGTTGGTCCGATCCCTGCTACACCTCCTCTTCAGACGAAGAGGAAGGCTGCCGTTACACTCTGTGTTAACCTCTACCACCAGTTCTATAAATCAGTTCTATTAAACAGTTCTATTACAGTTTTTCCCAGTTGTTTACACACTAAAATCACCGAAACCTGAAACTCATGTACCAAATCCCTAAACCAAGTCTGCAAAATTGCAAGCACAATTCCTGCTTTACAATCTGTTTTCAATTCTATATCACACTTTTTGCAAAACACTACACACAGTTCTCTACATTAGGCACAACATTAAAAATGAAAATCTCTTTAGTCCCTTTGGAAAGCAACACCAATCCCAATGCCAAGCTCTATATACTAATTGGCAACACCTACTCCTCACAGGTTTAAACACTAGTTGCTGAATTGTTCACTTAGAAATCAGAGCTTTAGCACTATAAAAGGCCAGAGATGAGCTCTCCTGTTCTGGAGAAAAATGGAGGTCAATGGTGAAGCAAGAGCTAGAGGTGAAGGAGTGGGAGGACGAAGGACAGTTGTCTCAGATGAGATCAGGGCCTCATTGGTTGACCATGTGCTCAACCATGGATTGAGTATGAGGAAGTCTGGGTAGAGAGTTCAGCACAACCTGAGCTGCTACACAGTTGCCTCTATCATCTGTACATTTAGAAATGAGAACCAGTAAGTTGCCTACCATTTACACTATCCTCTTTATGTATGTATAATGCAGTCCGACATATCAGTTGGCCTATGTTACTCAGTGATTGTTGGCCAATGTTACAGTAATGTCGTTTCATATTGAAAAAAAATAGATTATTTTCGCTTACTGTAACCAATCATATTTAATCTTGTTCAGAACTGAGAGATGGCCAGGCCATGGTGGAAGACACCGGCCGTTCACACCAGAATGAGGAGACCGCTATTGTGAACATGCTGGTGGTAAACAATACCATTAGACTACGAGAAATCCAGAACCACATCATTGCAGACAAAACAATATTCAATAACATTCACCAGGCGGGCTTGTCTACATTGGACCGTGTATTACAATTAAACCGAATTTGGCTGAAACTGGTCTACAGGGTGCAATTTGAGCAAAACTCAGTGGGTTAAAGAACAGCACTGTGACTATGTGCAAGTAAGTACTATACTGTGAATTTGCTATCATATCAGCACTGTATAGACACATTACAGTACTGTAATCCAGTGTATTGTGTCTCACCATATTGACTGCTCTCGGTCTATGTCACATATTGTCTTGTTGTCTGTTTCAGAGTCTTGGAGCTGGATGCTGCTGCAATTCAGCACGTTTATATTTACATTGATGAGGCTGGCTTCAAACTAGCCAAAAGAAGAGGACGGAGACTGAACATTATTGGCATTATTACATACAAAACACAAGTGTTCAAAAATGCTGTATTTTGGAAATAAATTACAATGTTTTTGATACTGTAGTGCATTTGTGTCTATTTGAGTAGGCGTACATTACTGTAACAATATTTTACAACCGGCTCCAGTGTAACACTGAAAATGCAAAAGACATAACTGGGATATTCATAGTAGTGTTTAGTGTTGATCACATCAGTGTGTTGGTTGGTAGACAGATCTAGTCATAGTGTTTAGTGTTGATCACATCAGTGTGTTGGTTGGTAGACAGATCTAGTCATAGTGTTTAGTGTTGATCACATCAGTGTGTTGGTTGGTAGACAGATCTAGTCATAGTGTTTAGTGTTGATCACATCAGTGTGTTGGTTGGTAGACAGATCTAGTCATAGTGTTTAGTGTTGATCACATCAGTGTGTTGGTTGGTAGACAGATCTAGTCATAGTGTTTAGTGTTGATCACATCAGTGTGTTGGTTGGTAGACAGATCTAGTCATAGTGTTTAGTGTTGATCACCTCAGTGTGTTGGTTGGTAGACAGATCTAGTCATAGTGTTTAGTGTTGAGACCATCAGTGTGTTGGTTGGTAGACAGATCTAGTCATAGTGTTTAGTGTTGATCACATCAGTGTGTTGGTTGGTAGACAGATCTAGTCATAGTGTTTAGTGTTGATCACCTCAGTGTGTTGGTTGGTAGACAGATCTAGTCATAGTGTTTAGTGTTGAGACCATCAGTGTGTTGGTTGGTAGACAGATCTAGTCATAGTGTTTAGTGTTGATCACATCAGTGTGTTGGTTGGTAGACAGATCTAGTCATAGTGTTTTGTGTTGAGCACATCAGTGTGTTGGTTGGTAGACAGATCTAGTCATAGTGTTTAGTGTTGATCACCTCAGTGTGTTGGTTGGTAGACAGATCTAGTCATAGTGTTTAGTGTTGATCACCTCAGTGTGTTGGTTGGTAGACAGATCTAGTCATAGTGTTTAGTGTTGAGACCATCAGTGTGTTGGTTGGTAGACAGATCTAGTCATAGTGTTTAGTGTTGAGACCATCAGTGTGTTGGTTGGTAGACAGATCTAGTCATAGTGTTTAGTGTTGAGCACCTCAGTGTGTTGGTTGGTAGACAGATCTAGTCATAGTGTTTAGTGTTGAGCACATCAGTGTGTTGGTTGGTAGACAGATCTAGTCATAGTGTTTAGTGTTGAGCACATCAGTGTGTTGGTTGGTAGACAGATCTAGTCATAGTGTTTTGTGTTGAGCACATCAGTGTGTTGGTTGGTAGACAGATCTAGTCATAGTGTTTAGTGTTGAGCACCTCAGTGTGTTGGTTGGTAGACAGATCTATTCATAGTGTTTAGTGTTGATCACATCAGTGTGTTGGTTGGTAGACAGATCTAGTCATAGTGTTTAGTGTTGAGCACCTCAGTGTGTTGGTTGGTAGACAGATCTAGTCATAGTGTTTAGTGTTGAGCACCTCAGTGTGTTGGTTGGTAGACAGATCTATTCATAGTGTTTAGTGTTGATCACATCAGTGTGTTGGTTGGTAGACAGATCTAGTCATAGTGTTTTGTGTTGATCACATCAGTGTGTTGGTTGGTAGACAGATCTAGTCATAGTGTTTTGTGTTGAGACCATCAGTGTGTTGGTTGGTAGACAGATCTAGTCATAGTGTTTAGTGTTGATCACCTCAGTGTGTTGGTTGGTAGACAGATCTAGTCATAGTGTTTAGTGTTGAGACCATCAGTGTGTTGGTTGGTAGACAGATCTAGTCATAGTGTTTAGTGTTGATCACCTCAGTGTGTTGGTTGGTAGACAGATCTAGTCATAGTGTTTTGTGTTGAGCACATCAGTGTGTTGGTTGGTAGACAGATCTAGTCATAGTGTTTAGTGTTGAGACCATCAGTGTGTTGGTTGGTAGACAGATCTAGTCATAGTGTTTAGTGTTGAGCACATCAGTGTGTTGGTTGGTAGACAGATCTAGTCATAGTGTTTAGTGTTGAGACCATCAGTGTGTTGGTTGGTAGACAGATCTAGTCATAGTGTTTTGTGTTGAGACCATCAGTGTGTTGGTTGGTAGACAGATCTAGTCATAGTGTTTAGTGTTGAGACCATCAGTGTGTTGGTTGGTAGACAGATCTAGTCATAGTGTTTAGTGTTGAGCACATCAGTGTGTTGGTTGGTAGACAGATCTAGTCATAGTGTTTAGTGTTGATCACATCAGTGTGTTGGTTGGTAGACAGATCTAGTCATAGTGTTTTGTGTTGAGACCATCAGTGTGTTGGTTGGTAGACAGATCTAGTCATAGTGTTTAGTGTTGAGCACATCAGTGTGTTGGTTGGTAGACAGATCTAGTCATAGTGTTTAGTGTTGATCACATCAGTGTGTTGGTTGGTAGACAGATCTAGTCATAGTGTTTAGTGTTGAGACCATCAGTGTGTTGGTTGGTAGACAGATCTAGTCATAGTGTTTTGTGTTGAGACCATCAGTGTGTTGGTTGGTAGACAGATCTAGTCATAGTGTTTAGTGTTGAGACCATCAGTGTGTTGGTTGGTAGACAGATCTAGTCATAGTGTTTAGTGTTGAGACCATCAGTGTGTTGGTTGGTAGACAGATCTAGTCATAGTGTTTAGTGTTGAGCACATCAGTGTGTTGGTTGGTAGACAGATCTAGTCATAGTGTTTAGTGTTGAGACCATCAGTGTGTTGGTTGGTAGACAGATCTAGTCATAGTGTTTTGTGTTGAGCACATCAGTGTGTTGGTTGGTAGACAGATCTAGTCATAGTGTTTAGTGTTGATCACATCAGTGTGTTGGTTGGTAGACAGATCTAGTCATAGTGTTTAGTGTTGATCACATCAGTGTGTTGGTTGGTAGACAGATCTAGTCATAGTGTTTTGTGTTGAGCACATCAGTGTGTTGGTTGGTAGACAGATCTAGTCATAGTGTTTAGTGTTGAGACCATCAGTGTGTTGGTTGGTAGACAGATCTAGTCATAGTGTTTAGTGTTGAGCACATCAGTGTGTTGGTTGGTAGACAGATCTAGTCATAGTGTTTAGTGTTGAGACCATCAGTGTGTTGGTTGGTAGACAGATCTAGTCATAGTGTTTAGTGTTGAGACCATCAGTGTGTTGGTTGGTAGACAGATCTAGTCATAGTGTTTAGTGTTGAGACCATCAGTGTGTTGGTTGGTAGACAGATCTAGTCATAGTGTTTAGTGTTGAGACCATCAGTGTGTTGGTTGGTAGACAGATCTAGTCATAGTGTTTAGTGTTGAGACCATCAGTGTGTTGGTTGGTAGACAGATCTATTCATAGTGTTTTGTGTTGAGCACCTCAGTGTGTTGGTTGGTAGACAGATCTAGTCATAGTGTTTAGTGTTGAGACCATCAGTGTGTTGGTTGGTAGACAGATCTAGTCATAGTGTTTAGTGTTGAGACCATCAGTGTGTTGGTTGGTAGACAGATCTAGTCATAGTGTTTTGTGTTGAGCACCTCAGTGTGTTGGTTGGTAGACAGATCTAGTCATAGTGTTTAGTGTTGAGACCATCAGTGTGTTGGTTGGTAGACAGATCTAGTCATAGTGTTTAGTGTTGAGACCATCAGTGTGTTGGTTGGTAGACAGATCTAGTCATAGTGTTTAGTGTTGAGACCATCAGTGTGTTGGTTGGTAGACAGATCTAGTCATAGTGTTTAGTGTTGAGCACCTCAGTGTGTTGGTTGGTAGACAGATCTAGTCATAGTGTTTAGTGTTGAGACCATCAGTGTGTTGGTTGGTAGACAGATCTAGTCATAGTGTTTAGTGTTGAGACCATCAGTGTGTTGGTTGGTAGACAGATCTAGTCATAGTGTTTAGTGTTGATCACCTCAGTGTGTTGGTTGGTAGACAGATCTAGTCATAGTGTTTAGTGTTGATCACCTCAGTGTGTTGGTTGGTAGACAGATCTAGTCATAGTGTTTAGTGTTGAGACCATCAGTGTGTTGGTTGGTAGACAGATCTATTCATAGTGTTTAGTGTTGAGCACCTCAGTGTGTTGGTTGGTAGACAGATCTATTCATAGTGTTTAGTGTTGAGCACCTCAGTGTGTTGGTTGGTAGACAGATCTAGTCATAGTGTTTAGTGTTGAGACCATCAGTGTGTTGGTTGGTAGACAGATCTAGTCATAGTGTTTAGTGTTGAGACCATCAGTGTGTTGGTTGGTAGACAGATCTAGTCATAGTGTTTAGTGTTGAGCACCTCAGTGTGTTGGTTGGTAGACAGATCTAGTCATAGTGTTTAGTGTTGATCACCTCAGTGTGTTGGTTGGTAGACAGATCTAGTCATAGTGTTTAGTGTTGAGACCATCAGTGTGTTGGTTGGTAGACAGATCTAGTCATAGTGTTTAGTGTTGAGACCATCAGTGTGTTGGTTGGTAGACAGATCTAGTCATAGTGTTTAGTGTTGAGACCATCAGTGTGTTGGTTGGTAGACAGATCTAGTCATAGTGTTTAGTGTTGATCACCTCAGTGTGTTGGTTGGTAGACAGATCTAGTCATAGTGTTTAGTGTTGAGACCATCAGTGTGTTGGTTGGTAGACAGATCTAGTCATAGTGTTTAGTGTTGAGACCATCAGTGTGTTGGTTGGTAGACAGATCTAGTCATAGTGTTTAGTGTTGATCACCTCAGTGTGTTGGTTGGTAGACAGATCTAGTCATAGTGTTTAGTGTTGAGCACCTCAGTGTGTTGGTTGGTAGACAGATCTAGTCATAGTGTTTAGTGTTGATCACCTCAGTGTGTTGGTTGGTAGACAGATCTAGTCATAGTGTTTAGTGTTGATCACCTCAGTGTGTTGGTTGGTAGACAGATCTAGTCATAGTGTTTAGTGTTGAGCACCTCAGTGTGTTGGTTGGTAGACAGATCTAGTCATAGTGTTTAGTGTTGAGACCATCAGTGTGTTGGTTGGTAGACAGATCTATTCAGATGATGTGTGCTGGTTTTTTTTATGCAAAAAAAAACATTTTGTAAAGCGAACAGTTTTGAATGTAGTGTTTGTTTGCTTTTGCTAAAGATTTTTAGAGTTTTGGGAAAATGGCCCAGAGCTTCAGCAAACGGGTGTAAACAATTGTTGTGAACTAACTAATACATAGTCCATCTGTAAACTACCCACCCAATTTACCTACCTCACCCCCCATACTGCTTTTATTTATTTACTTTTCTGCTCTTTTGCACACCAGTATCTCTTCTTGCACATGATCATCTGATGATTTATCACTCCAGTGTTAATCTGCTAAATTGTAATTATTCGATTTATTGCCTACCTCATGCCTTTTGCACACATTGTATATAGATTCTCCTTTTTTCTACCATGTTATTGACTTGTTTATTGTTTACTCCATGTGTAACTCTGTGTTGTCTGTTCACACTGCTATGCTTTATCTTGGCCAGGTCGCAGTTGCAAATGAGAACTTGTTCTCAACTAGCCTACCTGGTTAAATAAAGGTGAAATAAAAAAATAAAATAAAAAATGAACTTCCTACCTGTATTTATCTTCTATATAAGCCAGAGGACAATCTTCCGTTATATATGCACAGAGCCGCAACCAAAACTTCCCCATGAGGATAAAGTTCTCATTGTGTGTGTCATTGATGGCACGTAATCAACATTTATGGACTGTGAAATAAATTGTCAATCTAGATGACATGCTAGAAGGAAAACCGGATGAGTGAACCTCTTCGCTGGAAAGGAAGTCATGCCTGTTTTCCCATCCACCCCCTTAAGATGTTTGGACACATCTTCAAAGAAAAATACTATGAACTGTGTATTCTGACAGTGTTAAGTATTGTACTACACCATATTTTGGTTCATTTCTCCCAAAGGTGTGAGAACTCCCAGATGTCATAGCCTGGAGTTCTATGGAAAAACATGTGGTTCTATGGGAAAAAATGTTGCAATGAATTCAAGTTTGTGTTAAAATGAGGTATGAAGCAATACTCTTACAGTTTGGCCCAGTTCCCATTTAGTGTGTGTGTTCCAGTATTCTTAGTTCTCTCAGTTCACAGATTTCTAATCACAAGGTGGCTGAGCTCTGCTCTTGTTTGCTAGAACTTCTTCTTTTGTTTGGCTGTGGCCTCTATTTTGGTAAGGCTTTAGCTTTCACTGTAGTTTTCATTTCAGATGTATTTTTCTCGCCTACTCTCGCTCTCTCTCTCTATTGCTATAACAAACACCCCACCCCAAATGCCTTTGTGGAATAGGGTTGGAATAGGCTTATGGAAATAGCCCCTAGTCGTAAAAAAATATGCAGCAATTTTTAACAAGTGTAGATAAAGATGTATTTTTTGTTTGTTCTAGGGACTTCTATTTGGACTCTCAAATCAATGTCTGAATCAAAAACAAACTCAAACTCAATAGTGCACTTCTTTTAACCATAACCCATAGGGCCCATTGTGTGCCAATTAGGATGCACACTAAACCTGCATCAATAACAGTAGCTAGGGACCACAACACATTTTATAAATGTAAAACCCATAAATGGACCAGTCACTTTACGGTTCCTTTAATTTCATCTACTCACTGTTTCATGTGTACTCACATTTGTATCCTTCAAAATAGACAACAGCAAGGTATCAATTAACTACAATATTTTACCTTTTTGAGTTTAGTCATTAAAGGTCTCATTTAATTCAAAAAGGAATTCAAGTTCACTCAAAATCTTGATTTGACAGTCATTATTAAAAAGATCAATGACAAATATATATTCATTTATTAAATGCAAAGTTCACAAAAAGGTAGCACATTTATGATTGTCTCTGAGTTTAATTTAAAGATGGGTGTTTGAACCCTGACCTTTAACCCCTGACTTATGACCTTAAAGCTATAGGGCACTCTCCTCAGCCCAGGCGTTGCTGAAACCTTACCATGCCTGGATAGGTATTTCACATATCAGCTAGCTAAACACAGTGTTATAGCTTTGTGATCTAAAGGCAACATTGAAAATGAGTCCCTGGTCTCAATGGGGCTCCCCTGATTAAATACATGTTAATAAAATAGTTTAATTACTTTTCAAATCCCAGACTGTAGCTTTACGGTTCCCATGTGGGGTCAAAGCTAATTTACTCTTTCTGGAATGTTATTTATCATTTTGTTACATAAAAAAAAAGATTTAGTACATGAATGTGCCACTGAGAAACAACATGGCATGCTGGGTAAAAACTGACAGAAGAAACAACATGGCATGCTGGGTATAAACTGAAGACAGAAGGAAACAACATGGTCTACTGGGTAAAAACTGAAGACAGAAGGAAACAACATGGTCTACTGGGTAAAAACTGAAGACAGAAGGAAACAACATGGTCTACTGGGTAAAAACTGAAGACAGAAGGAAACAACATGGTCTACTGGGTAAAAACTGACAGAAGGAAACAACATGGTCTGCTGGGTAAAAACTGAAAACGGAAGGAAACAACATGGTCTACTGGGTAAAAACTGAAGACAGAAGGAAACAACATGGTCTACTGGGTAAAAACTGACAGAAGAAACAACATGGTCTACTGGGTAAAAACTGACAGAAGAAACAACATGGTCTACTGGGTAAAAACTGACAGAAGAAACATGGTCTACTGGGTAAAAACTGAAGACAGACGGAAACAACATGGTCTACTGGGTAAAAACTGACAGAAGGAAACAACATGGTCTACTGGGTAAAAACTGACAGAAGGAAACAACATGGTCTACTGGGTAAAAACTGACAGAAGGAAACAACATGGTCTACTGGGTAAAAACTGACAGAAGAAACAACATGGTCTACTGGGTAAAAACT
Source organism: Salvelinus alpinus (assembly GCF_045679555.1). Lineage (NCBI taxonomy): Eukaryota > Metazoa > Chordata > Actinopteri > Salmoniformes > Salmonidae > Salvelinus > Salvelinus alpinus. The sequence continues at coordinate 7,454,176 of NC_092104.1, read as the reverse complement.
GAAGACAGAAGAAACAACATGGCATGCTGGGTAAAAACTGAAGACAGAAGAAACAACATGGTCTACTGGGTAAAAACTGACAGAAGAAACATGGTCTACTGGGTAAAAACTGACAGAAGGAAACAACATGGTCTACTGGGTAAAAACTGAAGACAGACGGAAACAACATGGTCTACTGGGTAAAAACTGACAGAAGAAACAACATGGCATGCTGGGTAAAAACTGACAGAAGAAACAACATGGTCTCAATAAGTAAAAACTGAAGACGGAAGGAAACAACATAGCATGCTGGATAAAAACTGAAGATGGAAGGAAACTGAAAAAGTGCACTAGTGGTAAGAAGAATCACATTTTTCCATTCATTATTTATTGTCACCCCCCCCCCCCCTCCACACTTGGAATGTCCTTTCATTGTTCTATGGACCAGGAGAAGGGGGGTGGAGGTGGTGGAGGTGGTGGTGAGGGTGGAAGGAGGGGGTCCAATTAGGACTTTAGGAATGCTTGGGCTTCATCTTCTTACAGTGTTTACCCTGCAAACACACAGATACACACAGACAGTGTTAGATCAGTTGGAGTTTGTGAACGTTCGGGCTGGATTTAATCCGAATCGCAGAAGTATTGCGGAAGATCCTGGTTAACGCTAGACAACGTGTCTGGAGACCGCGTTCACTGTAAACGTTGCATGTGTCGGCTCAATCAGAAATGACTTTTAAACATTTTGACAGATCGTCCACGATACGGATTAAATCCAGCCCTTAGTCTTCAGGACAATTACACAACGTAAGAGTAACGCAACATGTTGCTAAATGATGGAGTCTAAGAGACCATTTACACTTGATCTGAATATGTGGTCAGAGGCTCCCTATAGACGGTGTGATGCAATTGCGCAGCTTCAGGAGGCGCGCAGAGGCCAAATTTAGCTCTGAATCCCCTTCGCCGTGCGTCTCTCAAATTCTGCAATAATGCAGAAGGCTCCCAATAGCTCCGCGTTGACCACGATTGGTTGACAGTAGGTGGGGGCGGGAGGTACTGTATAAACACAAACTCACTTCCTTGACAACTTCATTCACCACAGCTCTGCGCTGCTCGGCGAAACGCAAGAGGTATAAATTCCTTGACTTCCGCAGAGGCCGTATCACTGTATCACTGTAAATGCTGTACTTGTCACAATGTAGACATTGTGACAAGTGAGAGCAGCATACCTTGAAGTTGGTGTTGTGGCACATCTTGATCAGCTTGTCCATGTGTTTCATCAGGTTAGTAACCCAGGCAGGGCCAGTAGGGGCACACAGTTTACGTCCCTTTTTGGTGAGGAAGCTGTAACACAATACAAGCACTACATCAGTACAGACCATCATCTATATACAACCATACCGTCATCTATATACAAACATACTGTCAGTTGGAGTTTTCGCCACACTGCTTTAGGCCAATCCAATCCTCTCTGATCTCCAGGAAGAGTTAGGATTGGACACTGGTGGCATTCCAGGACGACCACATGACAGTCGCTCTGTGTGGTTACATGCCATGTCATTGACTGATATCAGATTGCTGTATCATCTGATGAGTCTAGCTGATATGTTAAAGACTTGTCCCGGCATTGTGAAACCTGTCAGTTGACTGCAATGTGGTCAGCCTGGAACGCGACCTAAGTCTTTAAGCGAATACCTGAACCTCCGGTCTCTCAGTCAATAGGATACTCACACCATGGCGTCAATGGAGCAGCCTTGACCCCTAACCTGAGGCTGGTAACCCGTGACAATGCGTGGTGGGATCTCTTTTTTATTGACCTCCAGACAGCAGTCCATCACCATCTGGCCCTGAGTCACTGAGAGAGGAGAGAAGTTATAGAGAATTAGTGATGGAGAAATAAGGAAACAGATGGAGGGATAGGAGACAGATTAGGCGATAGGAGACAGATGAGGGATAGGACACAGAATTGGGATAGGAGACCGATGGAGGGATAGGAGACAGATGGAGGGATAGGAGACAGATGGAGGGATAGGAGACCGATGGAGGGATAGGAGACAGATGGGGGAAAATATACAGATTGTTGGAAAGGAGACAGATGAGGGGATAGGAGACAGATTAGGAGATAGGAGACCGAAGGGGATAGGAGACAGATGGGGGGATAGGACACAGAACACAGAGTCAAAAGAACAACGTGTGGCAGAGGGAGGAACAGGAAACAGAAAGGAGGGAGAGAACCGGAGGTGAACATGTCACACATATTACAGTATGTCCTTGTGGGAGAGATTTGGCTATCTCACAACTGAAATATGAAATACTAGTTTTGAATTGTTTTAGCCTACATTTTAAATGTAAACTCCCTTCGCTGTGACCATGATTAGTTATGGCTTGAGTATCTCAGGATTGATGTAGTATACTAGTAGGAAACAGGGTCATTGACACTGTCCAATGTTTTATCCTTCCTATTTCAGTCCCAAATGTGGATGTTTCTATGGAAGGGCCTTAGAGTCAAGTGCAGCACACACACACACACAGGCACACGCACACACACACACACACACAGGCACACGCACACACACACACATAGAGGGAGAGAGAGAGAGAAATGGATAAAGATGGAAAGAGAGAGATAAAGAGACAGGAAGCAGAGGGATAGATTTCTTATCATATGTTTATGATATGACACTAGTTAATGATATGACACTAGTTAATGATATGACACTAGTTAATGATATGACACTAGTTATGATGTGACACTAGCTAATGATATGACACTAGTTATGATGTGACACTAGTTAATGATATGACACTAGGTAATGATGGATGCTGTCTGCCTGGGGATTCCCCCATGGAAGCATTTTCTAGTGTGTGTGTGTGTGTGTGTGTGTGTGTGTGTGTGTGTGTGTGTGTGTGTGTGTGTGTGTGTGTGTGTGTGTGTGTGTGTGTGTGTGTGTGTGTGTGTGTGTGTGTGTGTGTGTGTGTGTGTGTGTGTGTGTGTGTGTGTGTGCAGTGATGGAAAAAGTACCCAATTGTCATACTTGAGTAAAAGTAAACATACCTTAATAGAAAATGACTCAAGTAAAAGTTAAAGTCACCCAGTAAAATTATACTTGAGTAAAAGTATTTTGTTTTTAAATATACTTAAGTATCAAAAATAAATGTAATTGCTAAAATATACTTAAGTTTCAAAAGTAAAAGTATAAATCTTTTAAAATTCCTTTTATTAAGAAAACCAAACGGCACAATTTTCTTGTTTTTTAAATGTACAGATAGCAAGGGGGTACACTCCAACATCGTCTACAAACAAAATATGTGTGTTTAGTGAGTCTGTCAGATCAGAGACAGTAGGGATGAGCATGGGTCTTCTTTTTCCTGTCCTGCTAAGCATTCAAAATGATACTTTTGGGTGTCATGGTAAATGTATGGAGTAAAAAGTACATTATTTCTTTAGGAATGTAGTGAATTAAAAATAAAAGTTATCAAAATTAAAGTACAGATTCCCCAAAAACTATTTAAGTAATACTTTAAAGTATTTTTACTTAAGTACTTTACTCCACTGTGTGTGTGTGTGTGTGTGTGTGTGTGTGTGTGTGTGTGTGTGTGTGTGTGTGTGTGTGTGTGTGTGTGTGTGTGTGTGTGTGTGTGTGTGTGTGTGTGTGTGTGTGTGTGTGTGTGTGCCTGTGTGTATTAGTTTATCTGTGTACCTTGTCTTCCAGTAATGAACAGCATAAAAAATACATATTTGCATCCCATGATGATAAAGTAACCAACCTGTCCAGGAATACAGAGGACTTACCCTGGTAGCAGACGTAGAGGAACAGAACAGAGAAGAGGATCTTGGCACTGTCCATGGTAGACCCCATGATAGGTCACTGATAACCTGAGCTGAACGGAGGTGTCTGGACTAACACTGAGTGAAGATGTCTTCCAGAGAACAGAAGAGAAATGTGTGAAATGTAGATTATGTCTGTTTGTGATTCTCTGTAAAGGTTTCCTCTGTCTGTCTGTCTTCCCCTGATGTTAAGCTCTGCTGTGGGATAAGACTATCGCTGCTCTGTGATGAGAACCTCTCTGTTACTCTGTGTTTATAGACACGACTAAGTTTCACTTTTAGTCACACACCCACGTGTGTGTGTGTGTGTGTGTGTGTGTGTGTGTGTGTGTGTGTGTGTGTGTGTGTGTGTGTGTGTGTGTGTGTGTGTGTGTGTGTGTGTGTGTGTGTGTGTGTGTGTGTGTGTGTGTGTGTGTGTGTTCTTGCGTGTGTGCAATCTAGCTTCAGGGCAATTCCCAAGATTTGGTATGTAAATCTGTGCCTCTCCATTTAGTATAATCCATTACCTTACGTTAGGTTACATTATGAATATAATAGCAGCCGTACAATATAACACGAACTAGAGGACGTATAGTATTATACGTCTTACCTGGTCGTACAATATCATACGAATTAGATGATGTAAACTGATCGTACATCTTGGAGGTTTTATAGTTTTTTTTCTGAGACCAGGCTGCTTGTTGCGTTGTAACAACAAAGGAAATTTACAGGGAGAATTTATATTGGTAGTTAGGAGAACTTCTCTGCACTACATTAACTGCCTGTAAAGCATCAATCTGATGTTAAGATCTTACACATTACTTTTAAGGCACTGCATGGCCTATCCAGACAGGCACATTTCATACAACCCAGTCAGGGTTCTCCAATCCCAAGGAGTCGGTCTGTTTAATGTACCTAGATACAGGACAAAGGAGCCGGTCTGTTTAATGTACCTAGATACAGGACAAAGGAGCCGGTATGTTTAATGTACCTACAGTAGATGCAGGACCAAGGAGTCGGCCTGTTTAATGTACCTAGATACAGGACAAAGGAGCCGGTCTGTTTAATGTACCTAGATACAGGACAAAGGAGCCGGTCTGTTTAATGTACCTAGATACAGGACAAAGGAGCCGGTCTGTTTAATGTACCTACAGTAGATGCTGGACCAAGGAGCCGGTCTGTTTAATGTACCTAGATACAGGACAAAGGAGCCGGTCTGTTTAATGTACCTACAGTAGATGCAGGACCAAGGAGTCAGTCTGTTTAATGTACCTACATTAGATACAGGACCAAGGAGTCGGTCTACTTAATGTACCTAGATACAGGACAAAGGAGCCGGTCTGTTTAATGTACCTACAGTAGATGCAGGACCAAGGAGTCAGTCTGTTTAATGTACCTACAGTAGATACAGGACCAAGGAGTCGGTCTACTTAATGTACCTAGATACAGGACAAAGGAGCCGGTCTGTTTAATGTACCTACAGTAGATGCAGGACCAAGGAGCCTGTCTGTTTAATGTACCTACAGTAGATGCAGGACCAAGGAGTCAGTCTGTTTAATGTACCTACAGTAGATGCAGGACCAAGGAGTCAGTCTGTTTAATGTACCTAGATACAGGACAAAGGAGCCGGTCTGTTTAATGTACCTACAGTAGATGCTGGACCAAGGAGTCAGTCTGTTTAATGTACCTACAGTAGATGCAGGACCAAGGAGTCAGTCTGTTTAATGTACCTACAGTAGATGCAGGACCAAGGAGTCAGTCTGTTTAATGTACCTAGATACAGGACAAAGGAGCCGGTCTGTTTAATGTACCTACAGTAGATGCTGGACCAAGGAGTCAGTCTGTTTAATGTACCTACAGTAGATGCAGGACCAAGGAGACGGTCTGTTTAATGTACCTAGATGCAAGACCAAGGAGCCGATCTGCTTAATGTACCTACAGTAGATGCAGGACCAAGGAGACGGTCTGTTTAATGTACCTAGATACAAGACCAAGGAGCCGATCTGCTTAATGTACCTACAGTAGATGCAGGACGAATGAGGGGAGAGGAGCGTTCTCTATTAAAGCCCTTAAGTTGTGGAAAAGCTTGACCTCAGGCAGGAGGAACAGACACCATTGAGGTTTTTCATTCGCCGTTTTAGCCAGGCTGGTAATAAGGTATTGTTTTACAGATCCTGTGCAACCTACCTTGTTATCCAGGCTAGTAATAATGGATTGCTTTACACATCCAGTAACCTACTGTCTTTAGTAACCTACTGTCTTTAGGAACCATCTGTCTTTAGTAACCTGCTCTCTTTAGTAACCTACTGCCTTTAGTAACCTACTGCCTTTAGTAACCTACTGTCTTTAGTAATGGCGGAAATGGCGCCACACCAAACTGGAAGTCTTCCGACTAGCTTGGAAAGACAGTACCGTGCAGTATCGAAGAGACCTCACTGCTGCTCGATCATCCTATTTTTCCAACTTAATTGAGGAAATTTATTTTTGATACTGTTGCAAAGCTAACTAAAAAGCAGCATTCCCCAAGAGAGGATGGCTTTCACAACAGCGGTAATAAATTCATGAACTTCTTTGAGGAAAAGATCAGGATCATTAGAAAGCAAATTATGGACTCCTCTTTAAATCTGCGTATTCCTCCAAAGCTCAGTTGTCCTGAGTCTGCACAACTCTAGAGACACTCAAGTGTTTTAGTACTATATCTCTTGACACAATGATGAAAATAATCATGGCCTCTAAACCTTCAAGCTGCATACTGGACCCTATTCCAACTAAACTACTGAAAGAGCTGCTTCCTGTGCTTGGCCCTCCTATGTTGAACATAATAAACAGCTCTCTATCCGCCGGATGTGTACCAAACTCACTAAAAGTGGCAGTAATAAAGTCTCTCTTGAAAAAGCCAAACCTTGACCCAGAAAATATAAAAAACTATTTGCCTATATCGAATCTTCCATTCCTCTCAAAAAAAAATGAAAAAGCTGTTGCACAGCAACTCACTGCCTTCCTGAAGGCAAACAATGTATACGAAATGCTTCAGTCTGGTTTTAGACCCCATCATAGCACTGAGACTGCACTTGTGAAGGTGGTAAATTACCTTTTAATGGCGTCAGACCGAGGCTCTGCATCTGTCCTCGTGCTCCTAGACCTTAGTGCTGCTTTTGATACCATCGATCACCACATTCTTTTGGAGAGATTGGAAACCCAAATTGGTCAACACGGACAAGTTCTGGCTTGGTTTAGTTTGTCAGTTTGTCTCTGTGAATGGTTTGTAGACTGACAAATCAACTGTACATTTTGGTGTTCCTCAAGTTTCCGTTTTAGGACCACTATTGTTTTCACTATATATTTTACCTCTTGGGGATGTCATTCGGAAACATAATGTTAACTTTCACTGCTATGCGGATGACACACAGCTGTACATTTCAATGAAACATGGTGAAGCCCCAAAACTGCCCTAGCTAGAAGACTGTGTTTCAGACATAAGGAAGTGGATGGCTGCAAACGTTCTACTGTTAAACTCGGACAAAACAGAGATACTTGTTCTAGGTCCCAAGAAACAAAGAGGTCTTCTGTTGAATCTGACAATTAATCTTGATGGTTGTACAGTCGTCTCAAATAAAACTGTGAAGGACCTCGGCGTTACTCTGGACCCTGATCTCTCTTTTGACGAACATATCAAGACTGTTTCAAGGACAGCTTTTTTCTATCTACGTAACATTGCAAAAATCAGAAACTTTCTGTCCAAAAATAATGCAGAAAAATGTATCCATGCTTTTGTTACTTCTAGGTTAGACTACTGCAATGCTCTACTTTCCGGCTACCCGTATAAAGCACTAAATAAACTTCAGTTAGTGCTCAATACGGCTGCTACTATCCTGACTAGTAGCCTCCCTACACTGGCTTCCTGTTAAGGCAAGGGCTGATTTCAAGGTTTTACTGCTAACCTACAAAGCAATACATGGGCTTGCTCCTACCTATCTTTGCGATTTGGTCCTGCCGTACATACCTACACGTACGCTATGGTCACAAGACGCAGGCCTCCTAATTGTCCATAGAATTTCTAAGCAAACAGCTGGAGGCAGGGCTTTCTCCTATAGAGCTCCATTTTTATGGAATGGTCTGCCTACCCATGTGAGAGACGTAGACTCGGTCTCAACCTTCAGTAGGTCATATGATTGAGTGTAGTCTGGCCCAGGAGTGTGAAGGTGAACGGAAAGGCTCTGGAGCAACGAACCACCCTTGCTGTCTCTGCCTGGCCGGTTCCCCTCTCTCCACTGGGATTCTCTGCCTCCAACCCTATTACAGGGGCTGAGTCACTGGCTTACTGGTGCTCTTCCATGCCGTCCCTAGGAGGGGTGCGTCACTTGAGTGGGTTGAGTCACTGACGTGATCTTCCTGTCTGGGTTGGCGCCCCCCCTTGGGTTGTGCCGTGGCGGAGATCTTTGTGGGCTATACTCGGCCTTGTCTCAGGATGGTAAGTTGGTGGTTGAAGATATCCCTCTAGTGGTGTGGGGGCTGTGCTTTGACAAAGTGGGTGGGGTTATATCCTGCCTGTTTGGCCCTGTCCGGCGGTTTCATCGGATGGGGCCACAGTGTCTCCTGACCACTCCTGTCTCAGCCTCCAGTATTTATGCTGCAGTAGTTTATGTGTCGGGGGGCTAGGGTCAGTCTGTTATATCTGGAGTACTTCTCCTGTCTTATCCGGTGTCCTGTGTGAATTTAAGTATGCTCTCTCTAATTCTTTCTTTCTCTCTTTCTTTCTCTCTCTCGGGGGACCTGAGCCCTAGGACCATGCCTCAGGACTACCTGGCATGAGGACTCCTTGCTGTCCCCAGTCCACCTGGCCGTGCTGCTGCTCCAGTTTCAACTGTTCTGCCTGCGGCTATGGAACCCTGACCTGTTCACCGGACGTGCTACCTGTCCCAGACCTGCTGTTTTCATCTCTCTAGAGACAGCAGGAGCGGTAGAGATACTCTTAATGATCGGCTATGAAAAGCCAACTGACATTTACTCCTGAGGTGCTGACTTGTTGCACCCTGGACAACTACTGTGATTATTATTATTTGACCATGCTGGTCATTTATGAACATTTGAACATCTTGGCCATGTTCTGTTATAATCTCCATCTGGCACAGCCAGAAGAGGACTGGCCACCCCTCATATTCTGGTTCCTCTCTGGGTTTCTTCCTAGGTTTTGGTCTTTCTAGAGAGTTTCTCCTAGCAAACTGTGCTTCTACACCTGCATTGCTTGCTGTTTGGGGTTTTAGGCTGGGTTTCTGTATAGCACTTTGGGATATCAGCTGATGTAAGAAGGGCTATATAAATAACTTTGATTTGATTTGATTTTACTGTCTTTAGTAACCTACTGTCTTTAGTAACCTACTGTCTTTAGTAACCTACTATCTTTAGTAACCTACTGTCTTTAGTAACCTACTATCTTTAGTAACCTACTGTCTTTAGTAACCTACTGTCTTTAGTAACCTACTCTCTTTAGTAACCTACTGTCTTTAGTAATATTATGTTTTAGTAATCTTTTGTCTTTACTAACTTACTGTCTTTGGTAACCTTATATTTTAGTAACCTTCTGTCTTTAGTAACCTTCTGTGTTTAGTAACATTCTGTCTTTGGTAACCTACTGTCTTTAGTAACCTACTGCCTTCAGTAACCTACTGCCTTCAGTAACCTACTGCCTTTAGTAACCTACTGTCTTTAGTAACCTACTGTCTTTAGTAACCTACTGTCTTTAGTAATCTACTGCCTTCAGTAACCTTCTGTCTTTACTAACCTACTGTCTTTAGTAACCTTTCTGTCTTTAGAAACCATCTGTCTTTAGTAACTATCTGTCTTTAGTACCCTGCTCTCTTTAGTAACTTACTGTCTTTTGTAACCTACCGCCTTTAGTAATCTACTGTCTATGGTAACTTACTGCCTTTAGTAACCTACTGTCTTTAGTAACCTACTGCCTTTCAGTAACCTACTGCCTTCAGTAACCTACTGTCTTTAGTAACCTACTGTCTTTAGTTGCCTACTGTGTTTAGTAACCTACTGTCTTTAGTTGCCTACTGTGTTTAGTAACCTACTGTCTTTAGTAACCTGTATGTGAGGCTTAGCCTATTTCCTTCTCTTCCAACACTGAGTACCACTTTTTTTAGATGATTTGTAGATGCTCAAACTGTCAACTAACAATAAGTTCCCACAAAAAAAGTGTTGCTGCACCAAAACTGATCAAAAAAATAATATAGTATTCTCAGCCAGGTCACCAGTGACACCAGTCAGTATTCGACGTCGATCCGTGTCTGAAGACGTTGGGAGATTATGTGGGAAATAAGGTCAACTGAATGCTGTTACCTTCTAGTAGGTTTCGGTTTCCTAAGGCATTGTGGACGTGGATGGGTGTAAGCATCTGCTTCTGATTACAAAGGTTTCAAGTTTGAATCCAGCAATAGAAAGTTGTTTTTGAGATGTTTGTTTTAAGCCTCTCCCAAACCTTAACTCTTACCTTAACCATTCTGAGTTAATGCTTAACCTTAACCATTCTGAGTTAATGCCTAACCTTAACCATTCTTAGTTAATGCCTAACCTTAACTATTCTGAGTTAATGCCTAAACTTAACCTTTAAAATTCAGAGTTAGTGCCTGAACTTAACCTTAAACACTTTGAAATTTGACGTTCCTCTCAATATCGAGAGAAATAAGCACAAATATTTGCTCATTAGCGGCGTGTTGCAGGATTTACAGTAAGTATTATTAAAAGGTAATAAAACCGCAATTTACTCCACAGAGTTAGTTGTGTTTTCATAGAGACGTTTCTTAGAAGTGGAAGTGGTTTCTCTAAAACGGATTTGGGTAATTCCCCAGACTCCAGGCTCTTTTGTTCTCATACAGGATCAGATAAACCAGTGGCTCTATCGACAGGAGAATTTGGCACATCCCCAGACAAGTGTCGGGTCATGAATCTAGGTACAGCATATGTAGGGCATATATCATATGGGGAGTGATTGAGCATAAGGGAACTGCACAGTGTCTGGGTCATTGGCTCTATATCAATGTATCTTTATGCGATCCCTTGCGTCCTCTCTCCTTGTCTCCTTCTCTAAACGCAGTGGGGGAGGGACCTTGGACCTTGTCTTCCAATCAGAGTATGTGAGCGGAGCTGGAGAGGAGCTGGAGTGGAGCATGCCCAATTTGACTGGAGTGCGGCGTGAGATTCCCAAAGGTTGGAGTGCCGGCTTTCTCTTCCGCTACAATTTTGCTCCAATAGCGCTCACTTCACGAGCTCAAGGCATGCCCGGCCCAGCAAGCATTTGTAGTCGTCTACTTCTGTGCTGCTATAGCCCCTTGCTTTAGCTACGGTCATGGAGTTCGCTAAATATTTTCATAAAGAAACTGATAAAACACACAGGTGCTAAATCAAGGTGATTTACAAAGATGCACAAGGCGAGTCCCAGATGCAGACACGGGAGGCAGATGGTTTGAGTCTTTGATATTTATTATAATCCAAAAGGGCAGGCAAGAGAATGGTCGTGGACAGGCAAACGGTCAAAACCAGTTCAGAGTCCAGGAGGTACAGAGTGGCAGGCTGGCCCGAGGTCAAAATGACTGAGGTCAGCACCTCAGGAGTAAATGTCAGTTGGCGTTTCATAGCCGATCATTCAGAGTAGGGTTCTTTTTTCATTTCACTTCACCAATTTGGACTATTTTGTGTTTGTCCATTACATGAAATCTAAATAAAAATCTATTTAAATTACAGGTTGTAATGCAACAAAATAGGAAAAAACTCCAAGGGGTATGAATACTTTTGCAAGGCACTGTGGGTATATACAGTATATATTGATATATATACTGGCACGGAAGTTTACGTACACTTAGGTTGGAGTCATTAACACTCGTTTTTCAACCACTACACAAATGTCTTGTCAACAAACTATAGTTTTGGCAAGTCGGTTAGGACATCTACTTTGTGCATGACAAGTAATATTTCCAACAATTGTTTACAGACAGATTATTTCACTTATAATTCACCACATCACAATTCCAGTGGGTCAGAAGTTTACATACACTAAGTTGACTGTGCCTTTAAACAGCTTGGAAAATTCCAGAAAATGATGTCATGGCTTTAGAAGCTTCTGATAGGCTAATTGACATCATTTGAGTCAATTGGAGGTGTACCTGTGGATGTATTTCAAGGCCTACCTTCAAACTCAGTGCTTCTTTGCCTGACATCATGGGAAAATCAAAAGAAATCAGCCAAGACCTCAGAAAAACAATGGTAGACCTCCACAAGTCTGGTTCACCATTGGGAGCAATTTCCAAATGCCTGAAGGTACCACGTTCATCTGTACAAACAATAGTACGCAAGTATAAACACCATGGGACCACGCAGCCGTCATACCGCTCAGGAAGGAGACGCGTTCTGTCTCCTAGAGATGAACTTACATTTGTGTGAAAAGTGCAAATCAATCCAAGAACAACAGCAAAGGATCTTGTGAAGATGCTGGAGGAAACAGGTACAAAAGTATCTATATCCACTGTACAACGAGTCCTATATCGACATAACCTGAAAGGCCGCTCAGCAAGGAAGAAGCCACTGCTCCAAAACTGCCATCAACTTTATTATGCATACTGGACCATGTTAGTGTAAATTATTAAATAGGTCTTATCAGCTCTGGTCAGTTACTCGGAGCATTTCAAACCATTTTGGAAGATTCATGGCTCAGATAAGGCAAAAGTTATTTACTTGATCTTTTATTGAAATAGTAATTTGTCCTTTTTCATGAGAGCTAGCATTCACAGACACATTTAAAAAATAATAATAATAATAATCTTAAAATGTCAATAGCACCAAAAATACATTACAAATGTGGACATACACATCGGGCTTTGGGAAAATCTATCAATTGTGTGGTCCATATTTCAGTTACTCATCACAATCAAAAACCACCAAACCATATATACACATTTTACTACATAAATATCACATTTTTCAATCCACTTTGATGTATTTATTTTTTTGCTGTGCTATGCATTTACATCATGTACTGCTCACAAATAGTCTACTACAGTATCTGGTGAAATTCTGGGTTTAAAAAAGGTTGAAATGAATGTGGCCGAAGATGATATTTGTGTATCGTCTTCGGTGGTCCTCATCGAATAACTTCCTCCACTCCTCTCCTTCACTCCTCTCCTTCATTCCTCTTCTGGTTTCACTCTGCTGTTTTCATCCTGTGTGGAAGACAGGCACAAAGGACAAGAACTCTTAACAAACAGGATTTGGAGTCCTACAGAGCAGGTTAAAGGGGAGAGCTGTGAATGAAAACACTGCAGAACATTAAAACAACTATAGAATTTAGCCAAAATAGGGGAAAGGGGACTAGGGGAAAGAGACAAGAACAAAAAGCAAATAATAAAGTCTGACGTAGAAAAACACTCAGGAATAAATCCATCTTGAAAGGTTTTGTACCTATTTCTCTCGTTGGTATAGTAAATGCTTACCTCATTTACTGCTGAGGTGTATCAGCTATCCGGAGGGAGATGTTTCGCTCCAGACGTTTGATGTAGTCTGCCACCCACTTGCTCTTTGTGGGATGGGGCGTACACAGTCTCAACCCTGTCTTAGTGATGAACCTGGAGGGAACAGATCGGATGTTGACAATCGTTAAGGTTCAGAGTGATACCAGACTAAGTGGTTGCCAAAAAGTGCTCAAGGGACCACGTAAGGAGATCGGTGAGCCGCTGATGGGGAGCAGAATCTGGCAGGCCTCCAAACTGCTTAGGAGTGTAAGACAACACCGGAAACTTGCCTTAACTGTATGTAATGTGGTTTCTAAACCTAGGGATTGTACTACACTTGGAATCGTGTTCTTGTATGGTTATAACGTCTGTTGTATCATGTTTATAAAAAATTAAATTTTATTCAGCCTGAGTATCAGGTGGAAGAGAAGTAATTTGTCTTAAAGAGGAAGACACTCACACAGTGGCATCAATGTTACAGCCTTTTTCTGTGGTCTGCAGGAGGTAGGAGACCATCTTGAAGTGGCGAGGGAAACGTGTCTCGGTGGTGAGGAGACAGCAGTCCATGGGTACCTCAGAGAATACTGAGAGAGAGAGAGAGAGAGAGAGAGAGAGAGAGAGAGAGAGAGAGAGAGAGACGAAGATCAATATGAGTGACCCTCGCTGATGAGAAACAACATATTTTACCAGAAAACTCATTAAAGACCAATACACATGTTTAATAGATCTGGGTAAAACCCTTTTACAGATATAAGCTATCTCAGAAGAGCTGCACTTCCTCAACGAGGTCATGTAGTTTAAGCCAATGACCTCTGAAGTGTTTAAGATCGATTTCACACTGAATTCGTCTGGGAGGAAGCCAACATAGTAGTATCCTAGTCAGACACAGACCAGGCTCTATTTCTAGATTCCCAAGTCTAGCGCCAGTTTCGAAATCAATCACAGAACGGAATACTTCTCTCTCTCCCTGTGTGTGTGTGTGTGTGTGTGTGTGTGTGTGTGTGTGTGTGTGTGTGTGTGTGTGTGTGTGTGTGTGTGTGTGTGTGTGTGTGTGTGTGTGTGTGTGTGTGTCTATTACCTGATGCATAGCCCAAGCACACTGTCGCGACGAAGAGAAGTGTTGCCACTTGAGATGTCATGTTGCTGCTGAGAGTGGTGTCGTTCAGGCAGGTCGTTCAGGTGTGTGAAGCTGTGAGAGAGAGTGAGGACGCTGCCAGGTGATGCTGCTGATAGTGGTGTGTATCAGGCAGGTTGTTCAGGTGTATTTATACTCTCTCTCACTTTCACTCTGACTTGGAACGAAGTGAAAGTCTCCGCCTTCGTCCCGTAAATTCACCTCAACCTCAGCCGTTACCTTAAATGTCTTCTTCTTCTCTTCTCTCCCTCCCTCTTTTCTTCTTCTCTCCCTCCCTCCTTTCTTCTTCTATCCCTCCTTTATTTCTCTCTCTCATACTTTTTTCCTTCTGTGACTTTCTCTCCGTGTACTTAACTGTCAATCTGTCTCGTCCGCCTCTTTAACAGTGACAGAGCAATGCATGCCTACAATACCTGTTAAAATAAACCCTTAAGTAAAAGTATTTATTTATATTACATATCAAATGAGATGTTCAATCATCCATGCAAATTTGTGTGTGTGTGTGTGTGTGTGTGTGTGTGTGTGTGTGTGTGTGTGTGTGTGTGTGTGTGTGTGTGTGTGTGTGTGTGTGTGTGTGTGTGTGTGTGTGTGTGTGTGTGTGTGTGTGTGTGTGTGTGTGTGTGTGTGTGTGTGTGTGTGTGTGTGTTGCAGGTCTTTTGGAGTACAGTCATGAGAAAGGAGGGAGTGTCTCCTTCAAGTTCAACCTAGTGGATCCAGAGGGCAACAAACTGATCGATCAGTCTTTCTACATCAGTGTACTAGGTAGGTACCCGTCCTTCTACATCAGTGTACCAGGTAGGTACCAGTCCTTTCTACATCAGTGTACTAGGTAGGTACCAGTCCTTCTACATCAGTGTACCAGGTAGGTACCAGTCCTTCTACATCAGTGTACCAGGTAGGTAGGTACCAGTCCTTCTACATCAGTGTACTAGGTAGGTACCAGTCCTTCTACATCAGTGTACCAGGTAGGTACCAGTCTTTCTGCATCAGTGTACTAGGTAGGTACCAGTCCTTCTACATCAGTGTACCAGGTAGGTAGGTACCAGTCCTTCTACATCAGTGTACCAGGTAGGTACCAGTCCTTCTACATCAGTGTACCAGGTAGGTAGGTACCAGTCCTTCTTCATCAGTGTACCAGGTAGGTACCAGTCTTTCTGCATCAGTGTACTAGGTAGGTACCAGTCCTTCTACATCAGTGTACTAGGTAGGTACCAGTCCTTCTACATCAGTGTACCAGGTAGGTACCAGTCTTTCTGCATCAGTGTACTAGGTAGGTACCAGTCCTTCTACATCAGTGTACTAGGTAGGTACCAGTCCTTCTACATCAGTGTACCAGGCAGGTACCAGTCCTTCTACATCAGTGTACTAGGTAGGTACCAGTCCTTCTACATCAGTGTACCAGGTAGGTACCAGTCCTTCTACATCAGTGTACCAGGTAGGTACCGGTCCTTCTACATCAGTGTACCAGGTAGGTACCGGTCCTTCTACATCAGTGTACCAGGTAGGTACCAGTCCTTCTACATCAGTGTACCAGGTAGGTACCAGTCCTTCTACATCAGTGTACCAGGTAGGTACCAGTCCTTCTACATCAGTGTACCAGGTAGGTACCAGTCCTTCTACATCTGTGTACTAGGTAGGTACCAGTCCTTCTACATCAGTGTACCAGGTAGGTGCCAGTCCTTCTACATCAGTGTACTAGGTAGGTACCAGTCCTTCTACATCAGTGTACCAGGTAGGTACCAGTCCTTCTACATCAGTGTACCAGGTAGGTACCAGTCCTTCTGCATCAGTGTACTAGGTAGGTACCAGTCCTTCTACATCAGTGTACCAGGTGGGTAGGTACCAGTCCTTCTACATCAGTGTACCAGGTGGGTAGGTACCAGTCCTTCTACATCAGTGTACCAGGTAGGTATCAGTCCTTCTACATCAGTGTACCAGGTAGGTACCAGTCCTTCTACATCAGTGTACCAGGTAGGTACCAGTCCTTCTACATCAGTGTACCAGGTAGGTAGGTACCAGCCCTTCTACATCAGTGTACCAGGTAGGTACCAGTCCTTCTACATCAGTGTACCAGGTAGGTAGGTACCAGTCCTTCTACATCAGTGTACCAGGTAGGTACCAGTCCTTCTACATCAGTGTACCAGGTAGGTACCAGTCCTTCTACATCAGTGTACCAGGTAGGTACCAGTCCGTCTACATCAGTGTACCAGGTAGGTACCAGTCCTTCTACATCAGTGTACCAGGTAGGTACCAGTCTATCTACATCAGTGTACCAGGTAGGTAGGTACCAGTCCTTCTACATCAGTGTACCAGGTAGGTAGGTACCAGTCCTTCTACATCAGTGTACCAGGTAGGTACCAGTCCTTCTACATCAGTGTACCAGGTAGGTACCAGTCCTTCTACATCAGTGTACCAGGTAGGTACCAGTCCTTCTACATCAGTGTACCAGGTAGGTACCAGTCCTTCTACATCAGTGTACCAGGTAGGTACCAGTCCTTCTACATCAGTGTACTAGGTAGGTACCAGTCCTTCTACATCAGTGTACTAGGTAGGTACCAGTCTTTCTACATCAGTGTACCAGGTAGGTACCAGTCCTTCTACATCAGTGTACCAGGTAGGTAGGTACCAGTCCTTCTGCATCAATTTACCAGGTAGGTAGGTACCAGTCCTTCTGCATCAGTGTACCAGGTAGGTACCAGTCCTTCTACATCAGTGTACTAGGTAGGTACCAGTCCTTCTACATCAGTGTACTAGGTAGGTACCAGTCCTTCTACATCAGTGTACTAGGTAGGTACCCGTCCTTCTACATCAGTGTACTAGATAGGTACCAGTCCTTCTACATCAGTGTACTAGGTAGGTACCAGTCCTTCTACATCAGTGTACCAGGTAGGTACCAGTCCTTCTGCATCAGTGTACTAGGTAGGTACCAGTCCTTCTACATCAGTGTACTAGGTAGGTACCAGTCCTTCTATATCACTGTACTAGGTAGGTACCAGTCCTTCTGCATCAGTGTACTAGGTAGGTGCCAGTCCTTCTACATCAGTGTACCAGGTAGGTACCAGTCCTTCTACATCAGTGTACCAGGTAGGTACCAGTCCTTCTACATCAGTGTACCAGGTAGGTAGGTACCAGTCCTTCTACATCAGTGTACCAGGTAGGAAGGTACCAGTCCTTCTACATCAGTGTACCAGGTAGGAAGGTACCAGTCCTTCTACATCAGTGTACCAGGTAGGTACCAGTCCTTCTTCATCAGTGTACTAGGTAGGTACCAGTCCTTCTACATCAGTGTACCAGGTAGGTACCAGTCCTTCTACATCAGTGTACCAGGTAGGTAGGTACCAGTCCTTCTACATCAGTGTACCAGGTAGGTACCAGTCCTTCTACATCAGTGTACCAGGTAGGTACCAGTCCTTCTACATCAGTGTACCAGGTAGGTACCAGTCCTTCTACATCAGTGTACCAGGTAGGTACCAGTCCTTCTGCATCAGTGTACCAGGTAGGTACCAGTCCTTCTACATCAGTGTACCAGGTAGGTAGGTACCAGTCCTTCTACATCAGTGTACCAGGTAGGTACCAGTCCTTCTACATCAGTGTACCAGGTAGGTACCAGTCCTTCTACATTAGTGTACCAGGTAGGTACCAGTCCTTCTACATCAGTGTACCAGGTAGGTACCAGTCCTTCTGCATCAGTGTACCAGGTAGGTACCAGTCCTTCTGCATCAGTGTACTAGGTAGGTACCAGTCCTTCTACATCAGTGTACCAGGTAGGTACCAGTCCTTCTACATCAGTGTACCAGGTAGGTACCAGTCCTTCTACATCAGTGTACTAGGTAGGTACCAGTCCTTCTACATCAGTGTACCAGGTAGGTACCAGTCCTTCTACATTAGTGTACCAGGTAGGTACCAGTCCTTCTACATCAGTGTACTAGGTAGGTACCAGTCCTTCTACATCAGTGTACCAGGTAGGTACCAGTCCGTCTACATCAGTGTACCAGGTAGGTACCAGTCCTTCTACATCAGTGTACCAGGTAGGTACCAGTCCTTCTACATCGGTGTACCAGGTATGTACCAGTCCTTCTACATCAGTGTACCAGGTAGGTACCAGTCCTTCTACATCAGTGTACCAGGTAGGTACCAGTCCTTCTACATCAGTGTACCAGGTAGGTACCAGTCCTTCTACATCAGTGTACCAGGTAGGTAGGTACCAGTCCTTCTACATCAGTGTACCAGGTAGGTACCAGTCCTTCTACATCAGTGTACCAGGTAGGTACCAGTCCTTCTACATCAGTGTACCAGGTAGGTACCAGTCCTTCTGCATCAGTGTACCAGGTAGGTACCAGTCCTTCTACATCAGTGTACCAGGTAGGTACCAGTCCTTCTACATCAGTGTACCAGGTAGGTACCAGTCCTTCTACATCAGTGTACCAGGTAGGTACCAGTCCTTCTACATCAGTGTACCAGGTAGGTACCAGTCCTTCTACATCAGTGTACCAGGTAGGTACCAGTCCTTCTACATCAGTGTACCAGGTAGGTACCAGTCCTTCTACATCAGTGTACCAGGTAGGTACCAGTCACACCACACTGAGACCCCCTCCAGACTAGTTAACACATCACACTGAGACCCCTCCAGACTAGTTAACACACCACACTGAGACACCCCCTCCAGACTAGTTAACACACCACACGGAGACACCCCCTCCAGACTAGTTAACACATCACACGGAGACACCCCCTCCAGACTAGTTAACACATCACACTGAGACACCCCCTCCAGACTAGTTAACACACCACACTGAGACCCCCTCCAGACTAGTTAACACACCACACTGAGACCCCCTCCAGACTAGTTAACACACCACACTGAGACCCCTCCAGACTAGTTAACACACCACACTGAGACCCCCCCAGACAGGTTAACACACCACACTGAGACCCTTCCAGACTAGTTAACACACCACACTGAGACCCCCCCAGACTAGTTAACACACCACACTGAGACCCCCTCCAGACTAGTTAACACACCACACTGAGACCCCCCCAGACTAGTTAACACACCACACAGAGACACCCCCCCAGACTAGTTAACACACCACACTGAGACACCCCCTCCAGACTAGTTAACACACCACACGGAGACACCCCCTCCAGACTAGTTAACACACCACACTGAGACACCCCCTCCAGACTAGTTAACACACCACACTGAGACCCCTCCAGACTAGTTAACACACCACACTGAGACCCCCCCAGACTAGTTAACACACCACACGGAGACACCCCCTCCAGACTAGTTAACACACCACACGGAGACCCCCCCAGACTAGTTAACACACCACACTGAGACCCCCCCAGACTAGTTAACACACCACACGGAGACACCCCCTCCAGACTAGTTAACACATCACACTGAGACCCCCTCCAGACTAGTTAACACACCACACTGAGACCCCCCATGACTAGTTAACACACCACACTGAGACCCCCCATGACTAGTTAACACACCACACTGAGACACCCCCTCCAGACTAGTTAACACACCACACGGAGACACCCCCTCCAGACTAGTTAACACACCACACTGAGACACCCCCTCCAGACTAGTTAACACACCACACGGAGACACCCCCCCCAGACTAGTTAACACACCACACTGAGACACCCCCTCCAGACTAGTTAACACACCACACGGAGACACCCCCTCCAGACTAGTTAACACACCACACGGAGACCCCTCCAGACTAGTTAACACATCACACTGAGACCCCCTCCAGACTAGTTAACACACCACACTGAGACCCCCCCAGACTAGTTAACACATCACACTGAGACCCCCCCAGACTAGTTAACACATCACACTGAGACCCCCTCCAGACTAGTTAACACACCACACTGAGACCCCCCCAGACTAGTTAACACACCACACTGAGACCCCCCCAGACTAGTTAACACACCACACTGAGACCCCCCCAGACTAGTTAACACACCACACTGAGACCCCCCCAGACTAGTTAACACACCACACTGAGACCCCCTCCAGACTAGTTAGAACACCACACGGAGACCCCCCAGACTAGTTAACACACCACACTGAGACACCCCCCCAGACTAGTTAACACACCACACTGAGACACCCCCTCCAGACTAGTTAACACACCACACGGAGACACCCCCTCCAGACTAGTTAACACACCACACTGAGACACCCCCTCCAGACTAGTTAACACACCACACTGAGACCCCTCCAGACTAGTTAACACACCACACTGAGACCCCCCCAGACTAGTTAACACACCACACGGAGACACCCCCTCCAGACTAGTTAACACACCACACTGAGACCCCCCCAGACTAGTTAACACACCACACTGAGACCCCCCCAGACTAGTTAACACACCACACGGAGACACCCCCTCCAGACTAGTTAACACATCACACTGAGACCCCCTCCAGACTAGTTAACACACCACACTGAGACCACCCCAGACTAGTTAACACACAACACTGAGACCCCCCCAGACTAGTTAACACACAACACTGAGACCCCCCCAGACTAGTTAACACACCACACTGAGACACCCCCTCCAGACTAGTTAACACACCACACGGAGACACCCCCTCCAGACTAGTTAACACACCACACGGAGACACCCCCTCCAGACTAGTTAACACACCACACTGAGACACCCCCTCCAGACTAGTTAACACACCACACGGAGACACCCCCTCCAGACTAGTTAACACACCACACGGAGACCCCTCCAGACTAGTTAACACATCACACTGAGACCCCCTCCAGACTAGTTAACACACCACACTGAGACCTCCACAGACTAGTTAACACATCACACTGAGACCCCCCCAGACTAGTTAACACATCACACTGAGACCCCCCCAGACTAGTTAACACACCACACTGAGACACCCCCTCCAGACTAGTTAACACACCACACGGAGACACCCCCTCCAGACTAGTTAACACACCACACGGAGACCCCTCCAGACTAGTTAACACATCACACTGAGACCCCCTCCAGACTAGTTAACACACCACACTGAGACCTCCCCAGACTAGTTAACACATCACACTGAGACCCCCCCAGACTAGTTAACACATCACACTGAGACCCCCCCAGACTAGTTAACACACCACACTGAGACACCCCCTCCAGACTAGTTAACACACCACACGGAGACACCCCCTCCAGACTAGTTAACACACCACACGGAGACCCCTCCAGACTAGTTAACACATCACACTGAGACCCCCTCCAGACTAGTTAACACACCACACTGAGACCCCCCCAGACTAGTTAACACACCACACTGAGACCCCCCCAGACTAGTTAACACACCACACTGAGACCCCCCCCAGACTAGTTAACACACCACACGGAGACACCCCCTCCAGACTAGTTAACACACCACACGGAGACACCCCCTCCAGACTAGTTAACACACCACACGGAGACCCCCCCAGACTAGTTAACACACCACACGGAGACACCCCCTCCAGACTAGTTAACACACCACACTGAGACCCCCCCAGACTAGTTAACACACCACACGGAGACCCCCCCTCCAGACTAGTTAACACACCACATGGAGACCCCCCCTCCAGACTAGTTAACACACCACACTGCGACCCCCTCCTCCCCACCAGACTAGTTAACACACCACACTGAGACCCCCCCTCCAGACTAGTTAACACACCACATTGAGCTGCCACTACCCCATAACCACAGGTCTGGAAGCTGCCACCACCTCATAACCACAGGTCTGGAAGCTGCCACCACCCCATAGACACAGGTCTGGAAGCTGCCACTACCCCGTAACCACAGGTCTGGAAGCTGCCACTACCCCGTAACCACAGGTCTGGAAGCTGCCACTACCCCATAGACACAGGTCTGGAAGCTGCCACTACCCCGTAACCACAGGTCTGGAAGCTGCCACCACCTCATAACCACAGGTCTGGAAGCTGCCACCACCCCATAACCACAGGTCTGGAAGCTGCCACTACCCCATAACCACAGGTCTGGAAGCTGCCACTACCCCATAACCACAGGTCTGGAAGCTGCCACTACCCCATAACCACAGGTCTGGAAGCTGCCACTACCCCATAACCACAGGTCTGGAAGCTGCCACCACCCCATAGACACAGGTCTGGAAGCTGCCACTACCCCATAACCACAGGTCTGGAAGCTGCCACTACCCTATAGCCACAGGTCTGGAAGCTGCCACTACCCCATAACCACAGGTCTGGAAGCTGCCACTACCCCATAACCACAGGTCTGGAAGCTGCCACCACCCCATAACCACAGGTCTGGAAGCTGCCACCACCCCATAACCACAGGTCTGGAAGCTGCCACCACCCCATAACCACAGGTCTGGAAGCTGCCACTACCCCATAACCACAGGTCTGGAAGCTGCCACCACCCCATAACCACAGGTCTGGAAGCTGCCACTACCCCATAACCACAGGCCTGGAAGCTGCCACTACCCCATAACCACAGGTCTGGAAGCTGCCACTACCCCATAGACACAGGTCTGGAAGCTGCCACTACCCCATAACCACAGGTCTGGAAGCTGCCACTACCCCATAGACACAGGTCTGGAAGCTGCCACTACCCCATAGACACAGGTCTGGAAGCTGCCACTACCCCATAGACACAGGTCTGGAAGCTGCCACCACCCCATAGACACAGGTCTGGAAGCTGCCACTACCCCATAACCACAGGTCTGGAAGCTGCCACTACCCTATAGCCACAGGTCTGGAAGCTGCCACTACCCCATAACCACAGGTCTGGAAGCTGCTACTACCCCATAACCACAGGTCTGGAAGCTGCCACCACCCCATAACCACAGGTCTGGAAGCTGCCACCACCCCATAACCACAGGTCTGGAAGCTGCCACCACCCCATAACCACAGGTCTGGAAGCTGCCACTACCCCATAACCACAGGTCTGGAAGCTGCCACCACCCCATAACCACAGGTCTGGAAGCTGCCACTACCCCATAACCACAGGCCTGGAAGCTGCCACTACCCCATAACCACAGGTCTGGAAGCTGCCACTACCCCATAGACACAGGTCTGGAAGCTGCCGCTACCCCATAACCACAGGTCTGGAAGCTGCCACTACCCCATAGACACAGGTCTGGAAGCTGCCACTACCCCATAGACACAGGTCTGGAAGCTGCCACCACCCCATAGCCACAGGTCTGGAAGCTGCCACTACCCCGTAACCACAGGTCTGGAAGCTGCCACTACCCCATAACCACAGGTCTGGAAGCTGCCACTACCCCATAACCACAGGTCTGGAAGCTGCCACTACCCCATAACCACAGGTCTGGAAGCTGCCACTACCCCATAACCACAGGTCTGGAAGCTGCCACTACCCCATAACCACAGGTCTGGAAGCTGCCACTACCCCATAACCACAGGTCTGGAAGCTGCCACTACCCCGTAGACACAGGTCTGGAAGCTGCCACCACCCCATAACCACAGGTCTGGAAGCTGCCACTACCCCATAACCACAGGTCTGGAAGCTGCCACTACCCCATAACCACAGGTCTGGAAGCTGCCACCACCCCATAACCACAGGTCTGGAAGCTGCCACTACCCCGTAACCACAGGTCTGGAAGCTGCCACTACCCCGTAACCACAGGTCTGGAAGCTGCCACTACCCCATAACCACAGGTCTGGAAGCCTCACGTGAGAACAAATTAAGACATTTCTGACCTACATCATAGACAGATAGTAGTAACAGGTTTGACACGTGAGGTGAGACAGGATGCTGATTGGTCTAAAGCCCTAAAATTCAACTCTGGACCTCGAAGCCAGTTCCACTGCTTTTGCAATTAATAATCAGGTAGAACAGAAAACCAGCAGGCTCCGGACCTCGTAGGGTCAGAGTTAAACACACCTGGTCAAGAGGTCATTAAGCATCCCTACAGCAGCTGGTACTGTACAGCTATAGCATTAAACAGGATGTTTGGTTAACCAAAGAATGTGGGGATTTGGATAACTTAAGGCTAACTTCAGGCACGCACGCACACACACACACATGAATCCACACACACACCTGAATCCACACACACACACACACCTGAATCCACACGCACACACACCTGAATCCACACACACACACACACACCTGAATCCACACACACACACCTGAATCCACACACACACCTGAATCCAGACACACACACACCTGAATCCAGACACACACACCTGAATCCACACACCTGAATCCATAGGTGAATCGGTCACAGCTATCGGTCACGTGGCTCTGCATCACATGTTCTTGACCTAGGAGGTCAACAGTTTTTGTTAGTGTTGGTCCCTAACCAAACCAAATTGTTCAAGACCATTACGGTGAACAGTGATGGGTTTGTCCCAGAATGTCCTTCAGGTGATTGAGAGCTGGCTGTAGACAGTAGATGGGTTTGTCCCAGAATGTCCTTCAGGTGATTGAGAGCTGGCTGTAGACAGTAGATGGGGTTTGTCCCAGAATGTCCTTCAGGTGATTGAGAGCTGGCCGTAGACAGTAGATGGGGTTTGTCCCAGAATGTCCTTCAGGTGATTGAGAGCTGGCCGTAGACAGTAGATGGGGTTTGTCCCAGAATGTCCTTCAGGTGATTGAGAGCTGGCCGTAGACAGTAGATGGGGTTTGTCCCAGAATGTCCTTCAGGTGATTGAGAGCTGGCCGTAGACAGTAGATGGGGTTTGTCCCAGAATGTCCTTCAGGTGATTGAGAGCTGGCCGTAGACAGTAGATGGGGTTTGTCCCAGAATGTCCTTCAGGTGATTGAGAGCTGGCCGTAGACAGTAGATGGGGTTTGTCCCAGAATGTCCTTCAGGTGATTGAGAGCTGGCCGTAGACAGTAGATGGGGTTTGTCCCAGAATGTCCTTCAGGTGATTGAGAGCTGGCCGTAGACAGTAGATGGGGTTTGTCCCAGAATGTCCTTCAGGTGATTGAGAGCTGGCCGTAGACAGTAGATGGGGTTTGTCCCAGAATGTCCTTCAGGTGATTGAGAGCTGGCCGTAGACAGTAGATGGGGTTTGTCCCAGAATGTCCTCCAGGTGATTGAGAGCTGGCCGTAGACAGTAGATGGGGTTTGTCCCAGAATGTCCTTCAGGTGATTGAGAGCTGGCCGTAGACAGTAGATGGGGTTTGTCCCAGAATGTCCTTCAGGTGATTGAGAGCTGGCCGTAGACAGTAGATGGGGTTTGTCCCAGAATGTCCTTCAGGTGATTGAGAGCTGGCCGTAGACAGTAGATGGGGTTTGTCCCAGAATGTCCTTCAGGTGATTGAGAGCTGGCCGTAGACAGTAGATGGGGTTTGTCCCAGAATGTCCTTCAGGTGATTGAGAGCTGGCCGTAGACAGTAGATGGGGTTTGTCCCAGAATGTCCTTCAGGTGATTGAGAGCGGGCCGTAGACAGTAGATGGGGTTTGTCCCAGAATGTCCTTCAGGTGATTGAGAGCTGGCCGTAGACAGTAGATGGGGTTTGTCCCAGAATGTCCTTCAGGTGATTGAGAGCTGGCCGTAGACAGTAGATGGGGTTTGTCCCAGAATGTCCTTCAGGTGATTGAGAGCTGGCCGTAGACAGTAGATGGAGTTTGTCCCAGAATGTCCTTCAGGTGATTGAGAGCTGGCCGTAGACAGTAGATGGGGTTTGTCCCAGAATGTCCTTCAGGTGATTGAGAGCTGGCCGTAGACAGTAGATGGGGTTTGTCCCAGAATGTCCTTCAGGTGATTGAGAGCTGGCCGGAGACAGTAGATGGGGTTTGTCCCAGAATGTCCTTCAGGTGATTGAGAGCGGGCCGTAGACAGTAGATGGGGTTTGTCCCAGAATGTCCTTCAGGTGATTGAGAGCTGGCCGTAGACAGTAGATGGGGTTTGTCCCAGAATGTCCTTCAGGTGATTGAGAGCGGGCCGTAGACAGTAGATGGGGTTTGTCCCAGAATGTCCTTCAGGTGATTGAGAGCTGGCCGTAGACAGTAGATGGGGTTTGTCCCAGAATGTCCTTCAGGTGATTGAGAGCTGGCCGTAGACAGTAGATGGGGTTTGTCCCAGAATGTCCTTCAGGTGATTGAGAGCTGGCCGTAGACAGTAGATGGGGTTTGTCCCAGAATGTCCTTCAGGTGATTGAGAGCTGGCCGTAGACAGTAGATGGGGTTTGTCCCAGAATGTCCTTCAGGTGATTGAGAGCGGGCCGTAGACAGTAGATGGGGTTTGTCGAACGTCCTTCAGGTGATTGAGAGCGGGCTGTAGACAGTAGATGTTGTGGGGTTCGTGTTCCATTTGGACCGAAGACTAAAAATACAGTTGACTCGAGTCACGCCTGCATAGAGTCATGGAATCACCTGAGTTACAGGAAACAGGGCATGTGTTATTTTATTCTTCTTGTCGTCTACCTGTGAACACATGAACACATCTGTATCTCTTCTGTATCAGTACAGGGACTTTCATCAGCGCAAACACAGGAAAAACCCCTTCAGGTATGCATGTAGAATAGAAGTGAACCAAGCATGTCCTTGATAAAGGTTTCCATTGATAGTGTCTGTCTGTCTGTCTGTATTGTTACCCAATGTATTTACCGCCCTACATTGGCAGCACGACAAACCAGTTCCCATTCAAATAACACATAACCCTCTGATTGTTTTATGGTGGGAAGGTATGACATCCTCAGTCTGAAATTATTCCCAACAAAGGCCAAGGGAAATTCTTAGCATCGTCTTTAACAGGAAAAGATGACCGTAAACATAACAAAACAAACAAAAAAAACTGTCATAGCATGCAGGTCACAAGCAGAAATCCCCCAGATTGGTCTTGGTGTCTTGGCATCTTGTTGGTATGCCAGACATACCCACTGTTTGTGGAGTTAGAGAGAGAGACAGTATTGCATTGTTAGCGAACGGCATAGTG
Organism: Salvelinus alpinus; assembly: GCF_045679555.1. Lineage (NCBI taxonomy): Eukaryota > Metazoa > Chordata > Actinopteri > Salmoniformes > Salmonidae > Salvelinus > Salvelinus alpinus. The sequence goes on along the minus strand of NC_092104.1, from coordinate 7,426,823 downwards.
TTAGAATGACTGATTCTAATTCTAGATTTCACATTTGTTTTTGACCAAGGTCTGGTATCTGTTGATGGTCAGGGGTGAGCACATGGTCTGTCTCTCTCTCTCTCTGTCTCTTTGTCAATTCAATTTAAGGGGCTTTATTGGCATGGGAAACATATGTCTACGTTGCCAAAGAAAGTGAAGTAGATAATAAACAAAAGTGAAATGAACAATAAAAAGGAACAGTAAACATTACACTCACAGAAGTTCCAAAAGCATAAAGACATTACAAATGTCATATTATTTATATATAGAGTGTTGTAACGATGTGCAAATGGTTAAAGTACAGAAGGGAAAATAAAGAAACATAAATATGGGTTGTATTTACAATGGTGTTTGTTCTTCAATGGTTGCCCTTTTCTTGTGACAACAGGTCACAAACCTTTCTGCTGTGATATTTCACCCAGTAGATACAGGGGTTTATCAAAATTGGCTTTGTTTTAGAATTCTTTGTGGATCTGTGTAATCTGAGGGAAATATGTGTCTCTAATATGGTCATACACTTGGCAGGAGGTCTCTGACTGTCTCTCTTTCTCTGACTGACTGACTGTCTCTCTTTCTCTGACTGACTGACTGACTGACTGACTGACTCTCTCTCTCTCTCTCTCTCTCTCTCTCTCTCTCTCTCTCTCTCTCTCTCTCTCTCTCTCACTCTCACTCTCACTCTCACTCTCACTCTCGGCATTAGCTTGATGCAAACCTACTTCTTTGTTTCATTATGGCTCAGATATAGATATAAATGAATAGATATTTCGGTCCCCAAAGGACCGTTTTGAAATGGAATGAATAGGTTTCAGAGGCAGACATGGCTGAGGAAGTACGATGGAGACAGAGCCGACTTGTTTCCGATGGTTTTCTGCAGAGATCACTCTCGTTTTCTATCATATGGGAACACTCTGAGCAATCTGCTGCTCATCATGCTCGGACCCTTTGGAACACCATGTGATGGGAAAGAGAAAGTATGAACTGGTGCCAACTGGCACCTCATCACAAAGGGACAAACTACATTTTATTACATTGTGACACTACTAGGGATCCTTCAGGAAAAGCTGTTCTCATGAGGAAAAAAGATATTCAAACCAATAATATCGTATTGTTGTAATAATATTATACTCAATGGGAAGCCTGTTCATTCAACAGATGTATTCGTATGATGAATCTCTAGTGATTATTATATGATATTGTTGCAGGGCAATGGCAGTGAAATTGTGAGTTTCACTTTCCTAGTGTATAAGCTGTGCCAGCACTTACAATACAAGTCAAAAGTTTGGACACAAGTACTCATTCAAGGGTTTTTCTTTATTTTTTATATTTTATACATTGCAGAATAATAGTGAATACATCAAAACAATAAAATAACACATATGGAATCAGGTAGCAACCAAAAAAAGTATTAAACAAATCAAAATATATTTTATATTTAAGATTCTGAGAAGTAGCCACCCTTTGCCTTGATGACAACTTTGCACACTCTTGGCATTCTCTCATCAGCTTCATGAGGTAGTCACCTGGAATGCATTTCAATTAACAGGTCTGTTAAAAGTTCATTTGTGGAATTTCTTTCCTTCTTAATGTGTTTGAGAAAATCAGTTGTGTTGTGACAAGGTAGGGGTGGTATACAGAAGATAGCCCTATTTGGTAAAATTCCAAGGCCATATTATGGTAAGAACAGCTCAAATAATTAAAGACAAACGACAGTCCATCATTTTTTAAAGACATGAATGTTGAACGTATCTTCAAGTGCAGTCGCAAAAGCGCTATGATGAAACTGGCTGTCATGAGGAAAGGAAGACCCAGAGTTACCTCTGCTGCAGAGGATAAGTTCATTAGAGTTACCAGCCTCAGAAATTGGAGTCCAAAAAAATGCTTCAGAGTTCAAGTAACAGACGCATCTCAACATCAACTGTTCAGAGGAGACTGTGTGAATCAGGCCTTCAAGGTCGAATTGCTGCAAAGAAACCACTACTAAAGGACACCAATAAGAAGAAGAGACTTGCTTGGGCCAAGAAACACGAGCAATGGACATTAGACCGTTGGAAATTAGAAATGTTTGGTTCCAACCACTGTGTCTTTGTGAGACGCAGAGTAGGTGAATGGATGATCTCTGTATGTGTGGTTCCCACCGTAAATCATGGAGGAAGTGTGATTGTGTGGGGTTGCTTTGCTGGTGACACTGTCAGTGATTTATTTAGACTTCAATTAACCAGCATGGCTATCACAACATTCTGCAGCGATACGCCATCCCATCTGTTTTCCCCTTAGTGGGACTATCGTTTGTTTTTCAACAGGACATTGACCCAAAACAGACCTCCAGGCTGTGTAAGGGCTATTTGACCAAGGAGAGTGATGGAGTGCTGCATCAGATGACCTGGCCTCCACAATCACCTGACCTCAACCCAATTGAGATGGTTTGGGATGAGTTGGACTGCAGCGTCTAGGAAAAGCAGCCAACAAGTGCTCAGCATATGTGGGAATTTCATAGGTTTGATGTCTTCACTATTATTCTACAATGTAGAAAATGGTAAAAAATAAAGAGAAACCCTTGAATGAGTAGGTATGTCCAAACTTTTGACTGGTACTGTATATATATGTTTTGGTCATTTAGCAGATGCTCTTACAGTAGAGAGTACATACATGTTCTCGTACTGGGTCCCCGCGGGACTCAAAACAAACAACCCATGCGTTGCAAGTGTCATGCTCTACCAACTAAGCTGAGGTCATGCATGATTTGCAGCTTGCATAGGGAGCAAAAGTCCATACTTCACACATTGTCTGCTGGAAGTGCTGGAAGTGCTGCACTTTGGGATGAGGGATCGGGTTGTCCCTAATAAAAACCAGTACTCGTAAACTGGACACTGACATCTAGTGGTTAATATTACAAGGCTTGGAAAGGAAGATCCTTCATAATTTAGCAAGCTTGTTTCTTTATAACAAATGTAATGAAACGTACAGTATTCTACAGAGCCATGAGTGCATGGAACTCCGTTCCATCTCATATTGCGCAAGTGAACAGCAAACCTGGTTTTAAAAAACAAAGCAACACCTCATAGCACAAGGACTCTCCCCCATGTGACCTACTTGTTGTGTGTATGTACTGACATGTACACACACACACACACACACACACACACACACACTACATGTTAATGTTTTTAAATGTATCTAAATTGTAAAGTATTTTGTCAGTAATGTATTTTTCGTTATGTGTCGGACCCCAGCAAGACTACCTGTCGCCATTTGCGTCGGCTAATGGGGATCCTAATAAATCAAATCAAATAACTAATACCAGCAGCGATATCTCATTGTCATTCATTTCCATTACATACTGTAGGCTATACAGTCAATAGATGGAGAGGACTGTCTGTGTGGTGTTTGGTTTTGAAAAAGGCACAACAGCGGCACCTGGTGGTTGTGATATCACAGCACAGCTATTCTACACAGGCAGATGTTGATCGGCTAACATTCTACATGTGTAAACCCTATTTGTGTATAAGAAGTATCAATAAATACAAATCCATGTGTGGGTAGTCACTATGATACTGAAAGTTGTTTCACCAATTGAGTCATTGACTGTGAGAGCAATAGGTAAATCAAGCTTATAAAGTATGTTACACCTGTCAGAACCAGGCCAGTGGGGAGTGAGTGAGTGAGTGAGTGAGTGAGTGAGGGAGGGAGGGAGGGAGGGAGGGAGGGAGGGAGGGTGGCAGGGTATTTGAAGCATGGAGTCTGTCTTTCTTAAATAACTGTTTATTAAAGATAATAAAGTGACCAGGTCTGTTTCTGTGGCTGATGGCAGAGTGTGTGTGAACGAGAGTGATGCGAATTAATTAATTAATTAATGAGTGGGTAGCACTAGTAAATAGTTTAGGATACTCAAAACCTCAATTTTGGGGGCATGGCCGTATGTGACAAGGTAGGGGAACTACCAGAGACGGATACATGAAAAAGTACCAGTGGTGTACTTAAGTAAAAATGCTTTAAAGTACTACTTAAGTAGTTTTTTGGGGTGTATCTGTACTTTACTTTACTATTTATATTTTTTGACAACTTTACATTTTACTCCATACATTTTCCCTGACACCCCAAAGTACTCGTTACATTTTGAAAGCTTAGCAGGACAGGAAAATGGTCCAATCCACACACTTATCAAGAGAACATCCCTGGTCATCCCTACTGCCACTGATCTGGCGGACTCACTAAACAGAGAACATCCCTGGTCATCCACACTGCCTCTGATCTGGTGTACTCACTAAACAGAGAACATCCCTGGTCATCCACACTGCCTCTGATCTGGTGTACTCACTAAACAGAGAACATCCCTGGTCATCCACACTGCCTCTGATCTGGTGTACTCACTAAACAGAGAACATCCCTGGTCATCCACACTGCCTCTGATCTGGTGTACTCACTAAACAGAGAACATCCCTGGTCATCCCCTGCCTCTGATCTGGCGGACTCACTAAACACAAAAGCTTTGTTTCTAAATGATGTCTGAGTGATGGAGTGTGCCCCTGGCTATCTGTAAATAAAATAACAAGAAACTGGTGCCATCTGGTTTGCTTAGTCTAAGGAATTTGAAATAATTTGCACTTTTACTTTTGATACTTAACTATATTTTAAACCAAATACTTTTAGACATTTACTCAAGTAGTAATTTTCTATTAAGGTATCTTTACTTTTACTCAAGTATGACAATTGCATACTTTTTCCACCACTGAAAAGTACCTGTCAAACCTTCAGGGGTTTATTGTGGATATGACGGCATGATAGAACAGGATATATTGATATTTTAATGCTAGGACACAGCCCTTAGCCGTGGTATATTATCCATATATCACAACCCCCCCGAGGTGCCTTATTGCTATTACAAACTGGTTACCAACGTAATTAGAGCAGTAAAAATACATGTTTTCATCATACCCGTACACGGCTTTCAGCCAATCAGCATTCATGGCTCAAACCACCCAGTTTATATTGAGATATTAGTATCCCCTTAGCGCCTCTGAGTAGAAGGTTCCAGAGTAAGGAGGGGCAAGACACTTACACCCACTGTCATCCTTCATTCCTTTTTATTGAAATAAATACAATGGGATTTGTACATCAAAAATGTCACTTTATTAACCTTTATTTATCAAGGTTAGCTCATTTAGATAACACTGTAAGGAGTGTGCAAATGTTGCACTGAAGAATTACGAATTCGAGGGAATAATGTCTTTCATCAAACACATGACAACAGTTTTTGCTTCCTCATTGCTAAAGGAGAATGCTTCCACCCATTTAGAATAGGTGTCTATTACAACTAACATGTATTTAATTTTCTAGGAAGTAGGAGACAAATGTACAATCTCTAATCTCTCCCGTACTTCATCTATATAAGTTTCATCCGCTTGCCGGACAGCTGTGTCAACTGGTACTATTCTCTATGGGTGTTGAGAGAGTTTGTCCTCGTGGGGATTTGCTAGATCTTGTATTACACGGTCTGGGTGTCTTTTTAGTGCAGCCTATTTGTGTTGTAACTTCTTCCAGCTGTTCATTGAGTTGTTCATATGAGTTCTGAATGCCGTCACAGTTTGGCTGGGGATCTTCTCTTTTTTTTTGGCTTGGGATATTTTAGTAGCTCTAGGTTTGGGTAGACATCATGCTGCCTCGTGGGACTGGAGCTGAGCTTGATGTAGAAATGGATTCCTATTGGAACGAGATCCTCTGTTGCTGGGGGAGAATAGTCAAGGGGGTGCTATGGGTGGAGAGCTGAGAGCCTGACACATTTTTGTCACAGCATCTATCTTTTTCTGTAGGTTTAGTTCCTATCTCAGTATATCTTCCCTTCGGTGACATTTATTTTGTTCACATTTTGCACTGAATTGATCTACTGATGAGTAGTCCAGAGACGTGGAGCCTTTAGTATCTGCGTTGTGTTTCTCTAAGGCTGTTATATCTCTTACAGACCTTTTAGCTGGCCATGCGGGAAATGTTTTATCCGCGTTTGGACCACAGTATTACATCTGTATTGGCGTTTCCTAACGCAGCCTGTATTCTTCCTGCTGGGGTGTCGGATGGTATCCTGGAGGAACTCTCCCCCCCCATTATTCCTAACTATCAAGTAGAGGCATTGATTATCAGTCCATATGGGAATATCACTATTAAAAACAGTTTTTATCTTTCTTTCAGAACACATATATTCTTCATTTTGTTTTACCCATTCTATTAGCTATCTGCTATCAGCCTACTTACTCTAACCTTCAAGTGTCATATAATCCTGAATACATTTCCTTAGATTCCAATGTAGGAGCCAATAAATGTTCAGCTTCCTAACCCTGGAACAATTGTCCTTATGTTCCAATAATCCGGAATCAATTTCCTTAGATTCCAACTCAGGATCCAATTAACCTTAGGCTTCCTAATCCTGGAACAAATGTCCTTTTGTTCCAATACTCCAGTATCAATTTCCTTAGATTCAAATTCAGAAGCCAATTAATCTTAGGCCTCCTACCTGATGAACCAGTTCATATATATATATATATATATATATCTAAGAATGCATTTAACAGTCTTGAGAATTTTACTCCAATAGATGGATGGAGAGGAGAAGAGCCTAAGCAGCCCCACCTGACCGAACAACAGTATCTTTTTAAAGGTCCCTTTACCACTATTTGTGGTATACTGAAGAGATGTCTAGGTTCCGGCCAGTCTCCCTTCCAACCAAAATTGTTGTAGAAAAATCACCTCTGGTAGCTGAGAAAAACGTTAAGCATTCATCCAGGGTTTATTCAATAGTGACATGCGCAAGTAGACCTTTTCTGGACACAGCGAGCATTGGACTCTCTTAGACAAATACGTTTAAGAAGAAGAAGAAGAAGAAGAAGAAGAAGAATTATTCTGCCTTCCATTTGGTAGAAGAAAAAGAAGAAGAAGAAGAGGGAACAGTGCAGCAACTCCTATACTTGGCTGGCAAGAAGAAGAAGAAGAGGAAGAAGAAGAATAAGAAGAAAAATGATAAAAGAAGAATAAACAGAAGACGGAGAAGAAGAAGACACATAAGGGGTAGCTGCTGTCTGTCCTTTGCTTAATCTTACCAATCAGCCTACCAAAGTCTACCGAAAGGCCTACCGAAAGGCCTACCAAACGGCCTTCCATTTTGTAGAAGAAGAAGATAAAAAATGATAAAAGTAGAAGAAACAGAAGAAGCAGAAGACGAAGAAGGAGCAGTGGCCCCACTCCTCCACTTTGCTGGCAAGAAGAAGAAGAAGAAGAAGGGGAGGCATCATTCCCCCTCTACTAAATGGCCTATCAAAGGCCAACCAAACTGCCTACCAAAAGTCTACCAATCAGCCTACCAAAGGCCTAGCAAACATACTACCAAGCGTTCTATGAAACGGCCTATCAAAAGACCCACCAAATGGCCTACCAAAGGGCTTACCAAACGCCCTACCAAAAAGACCTACTCAGCAGTTACCCCGGCCTATCCAATCACAAGCCCGCATAGCTGTGTTGACTTGTATTCTTAGTTGGTATGTACCCCTTAGCTTCACCTGGCCGTACACCTCGAACCATGTCCATAGAGCTGTTCAGCCTTCACCCATAGTGCACCTTAACACACCCCAAGCCAGTTATTATGTCACACAGTCTCTCAGAAGAAGAAGAAGTGGCCCCATTCCTCCACTGGGCCGGCATCCTGACTGCCAGGTAACAATGGGTGTGACATCCAGCACTATACTCATCTCAGTCACCTCAACCCCATTGCTCACACACTTTGAGTGGACCAATCTGTCAAGCTGTCCACTGGCCCCAAGTTGACCTGTTTTCTTAGTTGGCGTGTCCCCCTCATCTTCACCAGGTCACACTCCTCCAACCATGACCATAGAGCTGGTCAGCCTTCATCCACAGAGCAAATTAACACAGCCAGTTCAGTTATTATGTCACACAGATTCCCGTCACTGTCACCTCAGCCCAACAGCTCATCCACTTGAGTGGACCAATCTGTCCGGCTGTCAGCTGACCCCCATGGCATTGTTGACCTGGCTGCTTAGCTGGCATGACCCCCTCAGCTTCATTAAGTCACAAGTGAACAAGAACGTTAACTACAAAAGTAACTTTCTGAAGATGAATGCACAGGACGTGGAAATGCTCCTGTCTTTGTGTGTGTGTGCTGTGCGGTTCTACTTTGTGTAGACGTGAGCGACGATGCTAATGATAACCGCCTTCTGGTAGACTTTTCCAAAAACCTTCTCAATTAAATGTTAACTACAATGTAGCCTATGCCTACCTGGAAGACATATATCAAGATTATTTGCATCAATCCATTGGGCATTTGTTTAGCAATCTCTACACACGTGGGCTCCAGAAACACAGGTAACCAAACAACATTCTACTGCTATATGTGCATGGTGCACACTTGAAGGAAACTACACAAAAACATGTTTTATCTTAAGATTTTCCCCAAAACTCAAAAGTTGCCCCTTGATGTGGTTTAATTATTGTTGTGGACTTAGAACCCCCCCCCCCCCCGAAAAAAAACTGGGAATAATCAGAAACCTGTAAAAACAAAACTGAGAAAACAGAATTTGGCAACAACAAAAAAAATACATTTAGGAATTAGGCAAAAAAAGGAAACAGATTTTATAGGGCCCTAACTATGTAGAAATCTAACGTTCCATCAACATTTTAGGTTTTTATAAAAAACACATGTATGTTTGGGCCTAGTGGTTAGAGTGTTGGACTAGCAACCGCAAGATTGCATGTTCGAATCCCCGAGCTGACAAGGTACAAATCTGTCGTTCTGCCGCTGAACAAGGCAGTTAACCCACTGTTCCTAGGCCGTCATTGAAAATAAGAATTTGTTCTTAACTGACTTGCCTAGTTATATAAAGGTAAAATAAATGTACATGGGTACCTATTAGTCCCTAGGACACAACACATAGCCCCATTATAGGCTAAATCTCAATAGAATCCTAGATTTTCTCGTGAATCCTAGATTTTATTTTGTCCTCCTCACTTTTTTAAGTTGGGAGCACCAGCAACAGTGCACCAGTGCTCCCAACTTATGAAACATTTTAATTTAGAGCCCATAGAGAACCTAAAACTTGCCCCAGGCCAGATAGGTCACACAGTCTCTCAGAAGAAGAAGAAGAGGAAGAGGAAGAAGAAGAGGAAGTATACAACATGGTTTACATATCATGTTTGGGTCAGTTCTTCTAGACCCACTCAGTCGGTTTCAGAGTCTGGATTCAGGCAGACTGCTCTTGGTGCGGTTCCTCTTCCTTAAACTCACCCTGTTGAGGAAAAAGGGTATCCATTTATTTTTTACAGTAATTACATAGAAATGTCATGGTACAACGGTAGTTATCCCAATAATAACATGTGAACTATTTAAAAGCAACGCATCATAAAGTTAATATGCCAAGTTAATCAAGTCAATGAATGTACATGTAGGATAGAACTCACACTATCTCCACGTGGTTGTTACGAGACGTCGCCAAGCCAATAGATGGCGCTGCTGTTATGTATATCTGAGTGTGGTACTCTATAGTAGGAGTGAGAAAAGTTAGGCATTAATTACTATGTGCTGAATGGAGCTGTATGAATGCTAAACAATGGTTCTGAAATAAATCAAATCAAATCAAATTTGTATTTGTCACATACACATGGTTAGCAGATGTTAATGCGAGTGTAGCGAAATGCTTGTGCTTCTAGTTCCGACAATGCAGTAATAACCAACAAGTAATCTAACCTAACAATTCCACAACTACTACCTTATACACACAAGTGTAAAGGGAATAAGAATATGTACATAAAGATATATGAATGAGTGATGGTACAGAACGGCATAGGCAAGATGCAGTAGATGGTATAGAGTACAGTATAAACATATGAGATGAGTAATGTAGGGTATGTAAACATAAAGTGGCATAGTTTAAATAAAGACCTTCTAATCAATATTACCTTGCTCTTGATTATCATAAACATTACCTTGCTATTGATTATCATAAACATTACCTTGCTATTGATTATCATAAACATTACCTTGCTATTGATTATCATAAATATTACCCTGTTCTTGATTATCATAAATATTACCCTGTTCTTGATTATCATAAACATTACCTTGCTCTTGTTCAGCATAAACATTACCTTGCTCTTGTTCAGCATAAACATTACCTTGCTCTGATTTAGCATAAACATTACCTTGCTCTTGTTCAGCATAAACATTACCTTGCTCTGATTTAGCATAAACATTACCTTGCTCTTGTTCAGCACAAACATTACCTTGCTCTTGTTCAGCATAAACATTACCTTGCTCTTGTTTAGCATAAACATTACCTTGCTCTTGTTTAGCATAAACATTACCATGCTCTTGTTCAGCATAAACATTACCTTGCTCTTGTTCAGCATAAACATTACCTTGCTCTTGTTCAGCATAAACATTACCATGCTCTTGTTTAGCATAAACATTACCTTGCAAAACAGTGGTCACAGATAGGGCTTCTCTGATGAATGGTGTGTTGGAGGATGTTCCTGGGATTAACATGGTGCTCTCAGGCACAGTGATTCACATGGTGTTCTCAGGCACAGGGATTCACATGGTGTTCTCAGGCACAGGGATTCACATGGTGTTCTCAGGCATAGGGATTCACATGGTGTTCTCAGGCACAGTGATTCACATGGTGTTCTCAGGCATAGGGATTAACATGGTGTTCTCAGGCACAGGGATTCACATGGTGTTCTCAGGCATAGGGATTAACATGGTGTTCTCAGGCACAGTGATTCACATGGTGTTCTCAGGCATAGGGATTAACATGGTGTTCTCAGGCATAGGGATTAACATGGTGTTCTCAGGCACAGGGATTAAAATGGTGTTCTCAGGCACAGGGATTAACATGGTGTTCTCAGGCACAGGGATTCACATGGTGTTCTCAGGCACAGGGATTCACATGGTGTTCTCAGGCACAGGGATTCACATGGTGTTCTCAGGCATAGGGATTCACATGGTGTTCTCAGGCATAGGGATTAACATGGTGTTCTCAGGCACAGGGATTCACATGGTGTTCTCAGGCACAGGGATTCACATGGTGTTCTCAGGCACAGTGATTCACATGGTGTTCTCAGGCACAGGGATTCACATGGTGTTCTCAGGCATAGGGATTAACATGGTGTTCTCAGGCACAGGGATTCACATGGTGTTCTCAGGCACAGGGATTCACATGGTGTTCTCAGGCATAGGGATTAACATGGTGTTCTCAGGCACAGGGATTCACATGGTGTTCTCAGAGACACAGGCACCGCCGTCTGCCATTACATTTACATTTACATTTAAGTCATTTAGCAGACGCTCTTATCCAGAGCGACTTACAAATTCCTGGTTACATAGAATTTATAAAACATGCTTACCTCTGCATGTTGTTAATCATCTACATTTCTGTCCGAGACCTTTTTTAAGAAGGTGAAGCAGCATTTCTATAGCAGTCAGTTGACTACATGAATCATGAGAGCTGGGGAACATGAGGCAAAATGAGTAATACTTAAATAAGGGTACATACGTAGAGCATACCAAACGCATTCATAAGCATTACTAAGATCTTTGTGAATGTTATTGAGCAAACAGAAACAGGAACACTGTCTAAATGGTCACTGTTCACTTCAAGGAAGCTAAACCTTCATATCTTTTATTTATTCTGTGGTTTACGGATACATACTGTACACAACTAATATATTATGTTATATGGCAATTGTATTATGATATGAAATATTGTAGGCTACTGCAGTATATCATAATATATTATAATGGCACACCCTACTACACCACATGGTATCAAATTGGTCTTACCATCAGTTGAAATGATCAGTTTGGAGAAAAAACACGTCTCATTCTAAAAAGCTGAAGAATAGAATCCTGAGGTCTGGATGACTATTGGTCACTGTGGCTTAGTGTTCTACCAAGAAGACAAGAAAGAATGAATGTGTACAACATGTGAAGATATTTTATAGCAGCAAGGGGAGGGAAAACCCCAACCCCTGCAAAACCCCCGTCAACCCCTGGGAAACCCCTGTCATACCAACACATTGTAAATAGCTATAAATGTACTTTATAAAACTAAATGATATAGTTTCGAAGGAAGGATGAAATAATGAAAGTATACGCATTCATATTATTTTTATTTTTTTGTGAAAGTGTGAAGTTAGCATTTGATTTAATTTTGAAATGTGTGGGTGGGATGGGATCTACCTTTGGGGTCCCACTTAGAACCAACTACAACTTAAAAAGTCTTCATAAACCCTTGACAATTCCTATGCTTCAGAAATAATTTGTAAGCAAATGTCATTCTATACAAGCGTGGTAAAAAAGGGTTAGAAACTACATAGCAATTTGGCCAGTGTTACCTAGTGTTGATTTTTCAGTGTAAAATGTTCTATTGTTGATTCACTAATTGTTAAAATGTTTGTGTTAATAACCAGAGGTGAGAGTCAGTTTTACTCTGTGGAGAGTAAAACATGCCTATCACAATCATATTTCCCAGCATGCTCTATTGCAAGTTGATTTTTTTAGGAATGTTTTTCATATCTTTGTTTTTGCATGTACATTGATTGCTTGGTTAATCAAATCAAATCAAATTTATATAGCCCTTCTTACATCAGCTGATATCTCAAAGTGCTGTACAGAAACCCAGCCTAAAACCCCAAACAGCAAGCAATGCAGGTGTAGAAGCACGGTGGCTAGGAAAAACTCCCTAGAAAGGCCAAAACCTAGGACAAAACCCACTGAGTCGGTGATGGCTCCGAAATCCTTTTGGAGTGGGTCTGTGGACTTTTCCATGTGAATATTAAAATCACCAAAAATTAGAATATTATCTGCTATGACTACAAGGTCCGATAGGAATTCAGGGAACTCAGTGAGGAACGCTGTATATGGCCCAGGAGGCCTGTAAACAGTAGCTATAAAAAGTGATTGAGTAGGCTGCATAGATTTCATGACTAGAAGCTCAAAAGATGAAAACGTCATTTTTTTATTTATTTGTAAATTGAAATTTGCTATCCTAAATGTTAGCAACACCTCCGCCTTTGCGGGATGCACGGGGGATATGGTCACTAGTGTAACCAGGAGGTGAGGCATCATTTAACACAGTAAATTCATCAGGCTTAAGCCATGTTTCAGTCAGGCCAATCACATCAAGATAATGATCAGTGATTAGTTCATTGACTATAACTGCCTTTGAAGTGAGGGATCTAACATTAAGTAGCCCTATTTTGAGATGTGAGGTATCACGATCTCTTTCAATAATGGCAGGAATGGAGGAGGTCTTTATCCTAGTGAGATTGCTAAGGCGAACACCGCCATGTTTAGTTTTGCCCAACCTAAGTCGAGGCACAGACACGGTCTCAATGGGGATAGCTGAGCTGACTACACTGACTGTGCTAGTGGCAGACTCCACTAATCTTATGCTACACAAAAATAAATAAAATTTTCCTAATTAAATCCATTACTTTATTTAGATTCATTGCACCCGTTATTAAAAGGGTTGTCCCAGTTTAAACACAGACTCTTGCTATTTTTTTAATCTTTTCCACACTAAACTGCAAAAAAAACATTTGTTTACTTCCTGTGCGTTCTTAAATTACCTCCCCCAGACTGAGGTTCCACAGTTGGAAGGCATTGTGTCATCGGCCGTAACCCCACCCCTCCTGTAGGTTAGGTTACCTAAAGTTGCCTTCTGTTATTGGTTGCATTGTTCCAGTTGCATTGTTTAGGAGAAAGTCACAGTACAGCCAAACCGGAAAATGCCACCTAGGTGCCTCATCTCTAGATACAAAACACAGAAGCCAACTTTTATTTAATTTTCCCAACAAGTCCAGAATGCCTGCGAAGATGTTGGAATTTGCTGTAAAAGTCAGACCTTTTACAAAAGTAGTGTGCCATGTGCCATGCTAATTTGACCAATAGTGGAGTGCAACATGCATAAAATAGATGACAGAAGAATCTATACCGTCGATTTATCCTGACCAACGGGTAAATATAACGTTACCAATTTAGACCTACTAGTGGGATTGTCATTTATTCAACATCAAATGGACCCCTAATCACAGTCTGTTGTCATGGCCTTTTCTACAGTAGTTTTATTGTTTATAGATGATGTGGAACTGTTTTATATATTTGTAGACCACAAGAGAAATCGGATGTCAAACTGATTCAGTCGTTTTCCGAACATCTTCTTCGTCCCTAGAAGCCAGTGGCTTGAACATACAGTGCCTTCGGAAAGTATTCAGACCACTTGACTTTTTCCACATTTTGTTACATTACAGCCTTATTCTAAAACGTATTTAAAAAAAGAATAATAATAAGTATCCTCATAAATCTAGACACAAAACCCCATAATGACAAAGAAAAAACTGGTTTTTAGAATAATAATACTCACATTTACATAAGTATTCAGACCCTTTACTCAGTACTTTGTTGAGGCACTTTTGGCAGCGCTCACAGCATAGATTCTTCGTGGGTATGACGCTACAAGCTTGGCACACCTGTATTTGGGGAGTTTCTCCCAATCTTCTATGCAGAGCATCTCAAGCTCTGTCAGGTTCGATGGGGAGCGTTGATGGACCAGGGCCACAGCCACACCTAGGATTTTCAGGTCTCTCCAGAGATGTTCGATGGGGTTCAAGTCCAGGCTCTGGTTGGGACATTCAAGAACATTCAGATTCTTGTCCCGAAGCCACTCCTGCATTGTCTTGGCTGTGTGCTTAGGGTCGTTGTCCTGTTAGAAGGTGAACCTTTGCCCCCAGCAGGTTTTCATCAAGGATCTCTCTCTACTTTGCTCTGTTCATCTTTGCTTCCTGACTAGTCTCCCAGTCCCTGCCACTGAAAAACATCCCCACAGAATGGTGCTGCCACCACCATGCTTCACCGTAGGGATGGTGCCAGGTTTCCGACAGACATGACGCTTGGCATTCAGGCCAAAGAGTTCCTATCTTGGTATTATCAGACCAGAGAATCTTGTTTCTCATGGTCAGAGAGTCTAAAGGTGACTTTTGACAAACTCCAAGCGGGCTGTCGTGTGCCTTTTACTGAGGAGTGGCTGGCCACTCTACCATAAAGGCACAGCTGGAGTGCTGTAGAGATGGTTGTCCTTCTGGAAGGTTCTCCCATCTCTACAGAGGAACTCTAGAACTCTGTCAGAGTGACCATCAGGTTCTTGGTCACCTCCCTGACCAAGAACCTTCTCCTCTGATTTCTCTCGCGATACATGGCCCCATCCATCCTCCCCTCAATACGGTGCAGTTGTCCTGTCCCCTTTGCAGAAAAGCATCCCCAAAGAATGATGTTTCCACCTCCATGCTTCATGGTTGGGATGGTGTTCTTGGGGTTGTACTCATCCTTCTTCTTCCTCCAAACACGGCGAGTGGAGTTTATACCAAAAAGCTCTATTTTTGTCTCATCAGACCACATGACCTTCTCCCATTCCTCCTCTGGATCATCCAGATGGTCATTGGCAAACTTCAGACGGGCCTGGACATGCGCTGGCTTGAGCAGGGGGACCTTGCGTGCGCTGCAGGATTTTAATCCATGACGGCGTAGTGTGTTACTAATGGTTTTCTTTGAGACTGTGGTCCCAGCTCTCTTCAGGTCATTGACCAGGTCCTGCCGTGTAGTTCTGGGCTGATCCCTCACCTTCCTCATGATCATTGATGCCCCACGAGGTGAGATCTTGCATGGAGCCCCAGACCGAGGGTGATTGACCGTCATCTTCAACTTCTTCCATTTTCTAATAATTGCGCCAACAGTTGTTGCCTTGTCACCAAGCTGCTTGCCTATTGTCCTGTAGCCCATCCCAGTCTTGTGCAGGTCCACAATTTTATCCTTGATGTCCTTACACAGCTCTCTGGTCTTGGCCATTGTGGAGAGGTTGGAGTCTGTTTGATTGAGTGTGTGGACAGGTGTCTTTTATACAGGTAACGAGATCAAACAGGTGCAGTTAATACAGGTAATGAGTGGAGAACAGGAGGCTTCTTAAAGAAAAACTAACAGGTCTGTGAGAGCCGGAATTCTTACTGGTTGGTAGGTGATCAAATACTTATGTCATGCAATAAAATGCAAATGAATTACTTAAAAATCATACATTGTGATTTTCTGGATTTTTGTTTTAGATTCCGTCTCTCACAGTTGAAGTGTACCTATGATAAAAAATTACAGACCTCTACATGCTTTGTAAGTTGGAAAACCTGCAAAATCGGCAGTGTATCAAATACCTGTTCTCCCCACTGTATATGTACCCTGTTGCCTGCCTAAGTTTGTGCGGGATTAGTCTTTCTTTGTGATGTGCTCGGTGAGGTTATGCCGTTATTTGTTTTCACTGATTCTTAAGTGTGTGATTGTCGGATCTTTGTTTGTTCCTCCGTGCGTTTGTACGGGTTCTCTGTTGTCGAGGGCGTTGTGCCTTTTTAGATTGTTCGAATTCCTGTGTTGGTGGACTTTCTTATTAAAACACGCTTCTCAGACATCCTTGCTCTCCTGCGCCTGACTCCTACACCTACCACCTAGACGCAACATTATCACATGAAAACACACCTTATGGAACAGCGGGGACTCTGAAGAGACACACACAAAGGTACAGACACATGCATACGCACACACACACTACACACACACATGCATTGTAGTATTGTTGCATTATACATTTTGTGTTGTAGATAATGTTATGTGATGTACTGTTTTAACTTTTGTTTTATGTGTAATGTAAGTGCCTTAATGTGTTTGGACCCCAGAAAGAGTAGCTGTTGCCTTTGAAGATAATGGTGATCCCTCATGAATAAACAAAAAAATAGATAAGATTCAATGGCGGTTATTGGTGAGAGCTCTATCTATCGGGATGGGGAACGAGGAGGGGCTGGGAGGACATTAGTCACTTCCTTGAAGTATGTGTGGTTCCTCCACCCATCTCACTTCAGTCCTTCGGTGGACTCACTCTCCCAAATAGAGCCCCACCAGCCACTACAATTGAATTCATAAGGTATTACAAACTTACCACGGTATTTAAGTGGTCGTCTTTCTCCAATGTAAATTCAATGAAATAATCCACAGATCTTTTGATACATTAGGAGAGGAGTTGGATCTTAAAAGCCCTAAAAAGGCACAGCACCTCAAAGAACAAAGAAGTACTTGCTTTATATGTTTTGTGTGTTCTCTGTTAAGTGTACTGTAAGCCCACATGATCACACGTTCTATATACAGTTGAAGTCAGAAGTTTACATACACCTTAGCCAAATACATTTAAACTCGGTTTTTCACAATTCCTGACATTTAATCCTTATATAAATTCCCTGTCTTAGGTCAGTTAGGATCACCAATTTATTTTAAGAATGTGAAATGTCAGAATAATAGTAGAGAGAATGATTTATTTCAGCTTTTATTTCTTTCATGACATTCCCAGTGGGTCAGAAGTTAACATACACTCAATTTGTATTTGGTAGCATTGCCTTTAAATTGTTTAACTTGGGTCAAATGTTTTGGGTAACCTTCCACAAGCTTCCCACAACAAGTTGGGTGAATTTTGGCCCATTCCTCCTGACAGAGCTGGTGTAACTGAGTCAGGTTTGTGGGCCTCCTTGCTCGCACACATTTTTTCAGTTCTACCCACAAATGTTCTATAGGATTGAGGTCAGGGCTTTGTGATGGCCACTCCAATACCTTGACTTTGATGTCCTTAAGCCATTTTGCCACAACTTTGGAAGTATGCTTGGAGTCATTGTCCAGTTGGAAGACCCATTTGCGACCAAGTTATAACTTCCTGACTGATGTCTTGAGTTGTTGCTTCAATATATCCACATAAATTTCCTACCTCATGATGCCATCTATTTTGTGAAGTGCACATGTCCCTCCTGCAGCAAAGTACCCCCACAACATGATTCTGCCACCCCCGTGCTTCACAGTTGGGATGATGTTCTTCGGCATGCAAGCCTCCCCCTTTTTCCTCCAAACATAATAATGGTAATTTTGGCCAAACAGTTCTATTTTTGTTTCATCAGACCAGAGGACATTTCTCTAGGAGACAGAACGAGTCTCCTTCCTGAGCGGTATGACGGTTGCATGGTCCCATGGTGTTTATACTTGCGTACTATTGTTTGTCCAGATGAACGTGGTACCTTCAGGCATTTGGAAATTCGCATACCGCCCCAACAGATCCACAGATGACGCAATCTCAATCGCACTCCACACCCCCCTTTCTCACCTGGACAAAAGGAACACCTATGTGAGAATGCTGTTCGTCGACTACAGCTCAGCGTTCAACACCATAGTGCCCACGAAGCCCATCACTAAGCTAAGGACTCTGGGACAAAACACCTTCCTCTGCAACTGGATCCTGGACTTCCTGACGGGCCGCCCCCAGGTTGTAAGAGTAGGCAACAACACATCTGCCACGCTGATCCTTAACACTGGGGCCCCTCAGAAGTGTGTACTTAGTCCCCTCCTGTATTCCCTGTTCACCCACGACTGAGTGGCCAAACACGACTCCAACACCATCATTAAGTTTGCTGATGACACAACAGTGGTAGGCCTGATCACCGACAACGATGAGACGGCCTATAGGGAGGAGGTCAGAGAACTGTCAGTGTGGTGCCAGGACAACAACCTCTCCCTCAATGTGAGCAAGACAAAGGAGCTGATCGTGGACTATAGGAAAAGGAGGGCCGAACAGGCCACCATTAACATTGACGGGGCTGTAGTGGAGCGGGTCGAGAGTCTCAAGTTCCTTGGTGTCCACATCACCAACGGACTATCATGGTCCAAACATACAATGACAGTCGTGAAGAGGGCACGACAAAACCTTTTCCCCCTCAGGAGACTGAAAGATTTGGCATGGGCCCCCAGGTCCTCAAAAGGTTCTACAGCTGCACCATCGAGAGCATCCTGACCGGTTGCATCACCACCTGGTGTGGTAACTGCTCGGCATCTGATCGTAAGGCGCTACAGAGGGTAGTGAGAACGGACCAGTACATCACTGGGCCCAAGCTTCCTGCCATCCAGTACCTATATAATAGGAGTTGTCAGAGGAAAGCCCATAAAATTGTCAGAGACGCCAGTCACCCAAGTTATAGACTGTTTATAGACTGAGCTCCAAGTCTAGGACCAAAAGGCTCCTCAACAGCTTCTACCCCCAAGCCATTAGACTGCTGAACAATTCATAAAAATCACCACAGGACAATTTACATTGACACCCCCCCGTACACTGCTGCTACTCGCTGTTTGTTTGTTATCTATGCATAGTCACTTTGCCCCAACGTACATGTACATAATACCTGAACTAGCCTGTACCCTTGCACACTGACTCGGTACCGGTGCCCCCTGTATATAGCCTCCACACTAACTCGGTACCAGTGCCCTCTGTATATAGCCTTGTTATTGTTATTCTTATTGTATTACTTTTTATTATTACTTTTTATTTTAGTCTACTTGGTAAATATTTTCTTCTTCTTGAACTGCACTGTTGGTTAAGGGCTTGTAAGGAAGCATTTCACAGTAAAGTCTACACTTGTTGTATTCGGCACAAGTGGCAAAAGAAAATAGATTTTAATTTTGAGGGGCCCCTTTTCCTGGGTTGACTTAGCCCAGAATCACCCCTCTTACGACTCTGACCTATGCACCTATAGTTCGGTCTCAGGTTATTTTAAACCAGCAACGTGGGCTCCCAATGGACTAATTAACTACGGTATATGCTAAAAATCCTCAGCAACGTGGGTTCCCAATGGACTAATTAACCATATGCTAAATATCCTCAATCAATCAATCAAGTCAATCTCAGAAACCTAGAGTAAAACGACATGCACATGTATGACTGTTCGATGACACAGGGTTACAGAACAATGAAGCAAGTTTATTCAAAATTCCAGAAACAGACAGAAACAAGTCCTAGTTCAATCAGTCAATCATTCAATATCACAGATCAATAATCACACAAGCAATTATGATAAGCAAACATTAACCATGGATTAGATACCTTCATCGCCCTAAACCCCTATAAGGCTGCCAATGCAATATGTTTTTGTCTATTCCAATTCTATGAGAAGTGGGGCATTTAATAACGGTTTCTTACCCTTTACAACTATAAACAGTTTTTGTCGCCCCCCCCCTCAGGATGATCAGTCGTGTGTCTAAAAACTCTAACAGCTACTTTTAAAACGTATCTCAATAAGGTAACGTTAAGGATTTGTTCTAGAACTTTACTTTTAACACTTTAAGAAGGTGAAAGGTGAAGGTGAAAGGTGAAAGGGTGAAATCATTGAACATAAATGAAAGACAAGGTTACGTTCCAGAACACAAAGAAACAAGGTTACGTTCCAGAACACAATGAAACAAGGTTACGTTCCAGAACACAAAGAAACAAGGTTACGTTCAAGAACACAACGAAACAAGGTTACGTTCCAGAACACAACGAAACAAGGTTACGTTCCAGAACACAACGAAACAAGGCTACGTTCCAGAACACAAAGAAACAAGGTTACGTTCCAGAACACAAAGAAACAAGGTTACGTTCCAGAACACAACGAAACAAGGTTACGTTCCAGAACACAAAGAAACAAGGTTACGTTCCAGAACACAACGAAACAAGGTTACGTTCCAGAACACAACGAAACAAGGTTACGTTCCAGAACACAAAGAAACAAGGCTACGTTCCAGAACACAAAGAAACAAGGTTACGTTCCAGAACACAAAGAAACAAGGCTACGTTCCAGAACACAAAGAAACAAGGTTACGTTCCAGAACACAACGAAACAAGGTTACGTTCCAGAACACAAAGAAACAAGGTTACGTTCCAGAACACAACGAAACAAGGTTACGTTCAAGAACACAACGAAACAAGGTTACGTTCCAGAACACAAAGAAACAAGGTTACGTTCCAGAACACAAAGAAACAAGGTTACGTTCCAGAACACAACGAAACAAGGTTACGTTCCAGAACACAAAGAAACAAGGTTACGTTCAAGAACACAACGAAACAAGGTTACGTTCCAGAACACAAAGAAACAAGGTTACGTTCCAGAACACAACGAAACAAGGTTACGTTCCAGAACACAAAGAAACAAGGTTACGTTCCAGAACACAAAGAAACAAGGTTACGTTCCAGAACACAAAGAAACAAGGTTACGTTCCAGAACACAAAGAAACAAGGTTACGTTCCAGAACACAACGAAACAAGGTTACGTTCCAGAACACAAAGAAACAAGGTTACGTTCCAGAACACAAAGAAACAAGGTTACGTTCCAGAACACAACGAAACAAGGTTACGTTCCAGAACACAACGAAACAAGGTTACGTTCCAGAACACAAATAAACAAGGTTACGTTCCAGAACACAACGAAACAGAACACAAGGTTGACTAAGAAAATAAATACAGAACCTTACACAAATGCAATCCTAATAACCTATCTCTGTTCCTAACCCTGCCCCTAACAATAATAACCTATCTCTGTTCCTAACCCTGCCCCTAACAATAATAACCTATCTCTGTACCTAACCCAGCCCCAACAATAATAACCTATCTCTGTTCCTAACCCCGCCCATAACACCTATATTCTCGCTGATGCTTCTGCAAATCTTACACGTGCTTCTGCAATCTCTCAAAGGGGCTTTTTCAGCCACCCACTAGCCCCCACTTTTTCCTCAACATTTCTGAAACCACAGGCCACTTCCCTCCCAGGCTTAAGCGAGCCGTGACGTAATTAAAACCTCTTCTAACCTAAGTTGGATGTGGCGCCCAAAACCAGATAATACGAGCCTAGAATCCACAGGATTTCCTGCCTCCTAACTACAGTAGGTCATCCTAGCACCCTTAATATGCTTTTAGCTACATACAATAGTTTTAAACATTAACACTTATTCCCTTTACTATTCTAATTGCACTAAATTGTAATCTAACCTAATTTATTACTCCAATTACATCTGAAACATTCAACATCCCATCATCATCCTGTTATTTCAACATTATAACATTTCACTATCAACCTCCTACAAGCCTCATCCTCCAAGCCAACCTCCTATAGGCCCTAAGGCCTCATCCTCCAAGCCAATGCCTTAAGGCCTCATCCTCCAAGCCAAACTCCTACAGGCCCTAAGGCCTCATCCTCCATGCCAACCTCCTATAGGCCCTAAGGCCTCATCCTCCATGCCAACCTCCTACAGGCCCTAAGGCCTCATCCTCCATGCCAACCTCCTATAGGCCCTAAGGCCTCATCCTCCATGCCAACCTCCTATAGGCCCTAAGGCCTCATCCTCCATGCCAAACTCCTACAGGCCCTAAGGCCTCATCCTCCAAGCCAACCTCCTACAGGCCCTAAGGCCTCATCCTCCATGCCAACCTCCTACAGGCCCTAAGGCCTCATCCTCCATGCCAACCTCCTACAGGCCCTAAGGCCTCATCCTCCATGCCAACCTCCTACAGGCCCTAAGGCCTCATCCTCCAAGCCAACCTCCTACAGGCCCTAAGGCCTCATCCTCCAAGCCAAACTCCTACAGGCCCTAAGGCCTCATCCTCCAAGCCTAATAAACATAGTCCTGATATACTGTACCTTAAAACAAACAAACAACTCATCCGTAACCATTTTACTACATTACTTCAGTCGCCTTTTGACATTTAACATCTTTAACCTTAAATTTTTATTTTAATACATTCCAGTCCCAATTCATGTCTTCTTCTTCTTTTCTAGAGTAAAACATCACATTTTCTCTAAATGTTCAGTCTTCTTTGTGCTCCATGTGGGAGTAAACAAAGAAGAAGAAGGAAGGAAGAAGAAGCCGTAAAACTTCTTCATGAGTGTGTGGGTGTGTGGGTGGGGACTTCCTTTTCATGCGTTCTGCCACTAAAATGTCACAGAAAACTAGGCCTTAGACTGCCAATCTGACAATACTGGACTATGACAAAACACTATTACTTAAATACTGGAAGTCTGACTATACTCTAACGTTAACGTATTTATTATTTAAATATCGAAAGGGGGTCTGGCTAGGACAGACTACATGGCACAATTCTAAGACATATGGGGTAGAGTTTTAGGGGCACTAGAAGCAACGTTGGGTGTGGATATGGTGGGAACATGTGGGTCTGAGCAAGTGTGATGTCGTTGATGTTTGTTGAAGTGGATGTATGTGAATGTTAAGTTGTTTGTTGAAGTGGATGTATGTGAATGTTAAGTTGTTTGTTGAAGTGGATGTATGTGAATGTTAAGTTGTTTGTTGAAGTGGATGTATGTGAATGTTAAGTTGTTTGTTGAAGTGGATGTATGTGAATGTTAAGTTGTTTGTTGAAGTGGATGTATGTGAATGTTAAGTTGTTTGTTGAAGTGGATGTATGTGAATGTTAAGTTGTTTGTTGAAGTGGATGTATGTGAATGTTAAGTTGTTTGTTGAAGTGGATGTATGTGAATGTTAAGTTGTTTGTTGAAGTGGATGTATGTGAATGTTAAGTTGTTTGTTGAAGTGGATGTATGTGAATGTTAAGTTGTTTGTTGAAGTGGATGTATGTGAATGTTAAGTTGTTTGTTGAAGTGGATGTATGTGAATGTTAAGTTGTTTGTTGAAGTGGATGTATGTGAATGTTAAGTTGTTTGTTGAAGTGGATGTATGTGAATGTTAAGTTGTTTGTTGAAGTGGATGTATGTGAATGTTAAGTTGTTTGTTGAAGTGGATGTATGTGAATGTTAAGTTGTTTGTTGAAGTGGATGTATGTGAATGTTAAGTTGTTTGTTGAAGTGGATGTATGTGAATGTTAAGTTGTTTGTTGAAGTGGATGTATGTGAATGTTAAGTTGTTTGTTGAAGTGGATGTATGTGAATGTTAAGTTGTTTGTTGAAGTGGATGTATGTGAATGTTAAGTTGTTTGTTGAAGTGGATGTATGTGAATGTTAAGTTGTTTGTTGAAGTGGATGTATGTGAATGTTAAGTTGTTTGTTGTTTTGTGTGTGAAAAAATATGTGAAATGCCTCATGAGGTTAGTTCAACTGTCGTACCCCATCACAACCCAAAATATAAGCTTGTTTTACTCCAATGTTTGTAAACAATGTAAATGTAAACAAACACTGTATAGCCTCTTAACAAGGTTAAAAACATCATTTTTATATCATGCATGGTCGTAGCTCTGTCTATGAATTTGTGAGTGGTTACATTTCTCCAGCCCCATCCCTCAACCTTTTACCAAAACAGAGGTGGGGTATGGGAGTCGTTATTGTTTCTATTAAGGCCTTAAGCTTTAAACATATAAAGCGTTTTCATTATTTTTTTTAATGAATTTATGAATTTCGTGTGTACGTGCATAAAAAGCACTTGTATGATTGACACTATGCCCCTATATTGCCCTGGTTAAAGTCTGCGGTGGCTTGCAGAGATTGTTGTTTATGGAATTACTGCTTTATAAAATGTATCTTTAAGTCATAACTTCTCTGTATGATGGGCCAAGACATTATATAATATGGCTATAGGTGTGGCTGCTATGAACTGAACACCTATATACAGTGGAGATTTTAGCATGTAAATCTCGGCGCTGTACACTGAATGAACAGTGAACACGCGCTTTTTCAAGTATTTCAGTGAAAGCAAGTATGATGATTGTTACCTCAGTTGAATTAACTAACTGTAAATTGCTGTTATCGGCTAAATAATTGAAATTAAGAAGAAAAAAAATGCATTAAATTATTACTGGATAAATACTTGTGTTCTCTGATTGATGAAAATAAACCCAGACTGCTATGAAGAGAATGCATATTATGTCCTACTGTTGAGAGAGATAAAAGAAAGGAGAATATTAAACAGGGTCGTGTCAGCTATCACTGAAAGGCTTTAGTAATAGCGCTAGTAGGAGCAATATAGTGTGTGGTCCTGTCAAGCCAGAGTTGAAAATTAGTTTTGGCTATATAGTCAAAAGATCCTAAATGAAAATGAAAGGATCTTTTGACTATATATAGCCTAAACTCATTTCCAACTCTGCCTTTGTTTGCCATCTGTTTGTAATTTCTTTAAGGTAAGAAACGTATAAAA
Source organism: Salvelinus alpinus (assembly GCF_045679555.1). Classification (NCBI taxonomy): domain Eukaryota; kingdom Metazoa; phylum Chordata; class Actinopteri; order Salmoniformes; family Salmonidae; genus Salvelinus; species Salvelinus alpinus. Next base: position 7,401,775 of record NC_092104.1, on the reverse strand, counting down.
TGGCATATATAAAGTCTAACTCGATCTTATTTCGTTATAGAATAGTCTATAAGTTATATAGCGTACAAACTTAGATTAAAAATACATATTTTATAAAAAAGGAAATAACCTATTACATACATACAGTATGTGCATGACTTATTGCGCGTAATGTAGGCCTAATATCAAGCCTTGCTGTTTCTCACATACTCTCGGCTTCATGACTGCCTCCCCAACTTTTGTAATCTCTTTTTAAAAAACTGTATGAGGACTAGTATCTAGTCTAACTCTTCTTTTAACAACATAGCCTGCTAACTTTGAGAAAAGGAACATTAGTTATGGCTATGTATGACGTTCTAATGAATAGTCTAGCTCGCTGCTCACCAGGTCTTTCAGACTTCTCGGTTAGAACTGATTTAGTTCATTTAATTTGTATTCCCCGACGCACTAATGTAACCATTAGTTAGATGCGGTGTCCAGTGCGCAATAGAGCAACGCGTCAGTGTACCACTGCTGCATATTTTGTGTAGCCTTCCGCACCTCAGTGCGTTGTTGATTTCCGTCAGTAGAGGGCATACATTTCAGCTAAATGTTCCGATGTGGCTTGTTGTTCCGTTGTTACAACTCGTGTTGTATTAATCTTGATTTATTGTAGCCTACCTTCTGTTGTGCTTTCTAGACCTGAGTTTCCCCTATTACAGACAGATGCATTGACAGTCATTGGACTACCTACCTCCCAAATTCACATGGTGTCAATGGTACATGATAAAGTTTCACTCTTTTACTCCAGCCCTTACTCAGGCTGAGTTAGTACAGCAGTGATCATTATTATTTTACAGCAGATGAAAAGGGAGTTATGCCTAGTGGATAGAGCGTTGGGCCAGTAACCGAAAGGCTGCTGGTTCGAATCCCTGAGCCGACAAGGTGAAAAACCTGTTGATGTGCCCTTGAGCAAGGCACTTTACCCTAATTGCTCATGTAAGTCACTCTGGATAAGAGTGTCTGCTAAATGACTAACATGATACAGCTTATAATAATATACTGGTTATTATAATAGAGATGCTAACTGTGTTTTCTCTGTGTTTCTACCCAGAACGGAGTGAGCACTGTGAGGGAGATGACAGCTGCTGCTCCAGCGATGGAGAAAGTCCCTAAAGTATGAATACCTAGTGTATCGTATACCCTATAGTAGGCTAACAATGTATTGATACTAACACAGGTCATGACATGAGTGAAAGTCAAGTGTTCCCTTTTCAAAATCACTGAAGTTAATGTTTTATATTAAGCATATTAACTATTATTTAAATACAACCCAGGACCGGTAGTGTGGTGGGGAACCCTGGGATGGTAGTGTGGTGGGGAACCCTGGGTTGGTAGTGTGGTGGGGAACCCAGGGATGGTAGTGTGGTGGGGAACCCAGGACCGGTAGAGTCCCGTGTGGCTCAGTTGGTAGAGCATGGCGCTTGCAACGCCAGGGTTGTGGGTTCATTCGGAACCCTGGGATGGTAGTGTGATGGGGAACCCAGGGATGGTAGTGTGGTGGGGAACCCAAGGCTGGTAGTGTGGTGGGGAACCCTGGGATGGTAGTGTGGTGGGGAACCCAAGGCTGTTGGTAGTGTGGTGGGGAACCCAAGGCTGGTAGTGTGGTGGGGAACCCAAGGTTGGTAGTGTGGTGGGGAACCCAAGGCTGGTAGTGTGGTGGGGAACCCTGGGATGGTAGTGTGATGGGGAACCCAAGGCTGGTAGTGTGGTGGGGAACCCTGGGATGGTAGTGTGATGGGGAACCCAGGACTGGTAGTGTGGTGGGGAACCCAGCGCTGGTAGTGTGATGGGGAACCCAGGGATGGTAGTGTGGTGGGGAACCCAGGACTGGTAGTGTGGTGGGGAACCCAAGGCCGGTAGTGTGGTGGGGAACCCAAGGCTGGTAGTGTGGTGGGGAACCCAGGGCCGGTAGTGTGGTGGGGAATCCTGGGCTGGTAGTGTGGTGGGGAACCCAAGGCTGGTAGTGTGGTGGGGAACCCAGGGCCGGTAGTGTGGTGGGGAATCCTGGGCTGGTAGTGTGGTGGGGAACCCTGGGATGGTAGTGTGGTGGGGAACCCAGGACTGGTAGTGTGGTGGGGAACCCAGGGATGGTAGTGTGGTGGGGAACCCAGGACTCAATTTGTAAGTCGCTCTGGATAAGAGCGTCTGCTAAATGACTTAAATGTAAATGTAAAACACAATATCTCAGAATACATTTATTTGGGAATATATTTCGTAGAACAGTCTGTACTGGGCTGTAATCTCCAGACCCGCGGGAACCCCGATCAGGTGTCTTTTCTACGGCTGCTGCTTGAGGTTACAGTTTTTACAAATCATTTGATGCTGAATGTGATTTCCTTTTATTCATAACTTCCCTAGACGATCATCTCTGAATTTGTATTCGTGAACCGTTTGGTGTTTTATCTTTCTCACCTTTTATTATTATATTTGTGAAGTACCTTGAAATGCATTTGTAGTAAGAAATGTACTATATAAATAAAGTTTGATTTCAGATGATGATGTGCCCAGACATGATAGGCGTGGCTGCTTTCAATGCCTTTATATGACATAGATTACGGATGAAAGCCAAAGCAAAGAGCACGTGTTGAGCCTACAGCATCCTGGTTGTAACTTCTTGAAGGTAAGAAACCTACTAAAGCACTAACTCGATCTTATTTCGTGGTGTACTATTAGTTAGGCTATACATTGAGTAAAAACACAGATTACATTTTTTTTAACGTATTACATAAAGGTTTGCACTTTGCTGACGCGCACCAGGCTACACGACCGTCTCTCCACTTTTTAGAATCTCTTTAAAAACGGTATGAAGACTAATATCTAACTTGTATTTTATGGGCTATAATGAACATAGCCAGCTAACGTTGAGGAAAATGTAAAACAATATGAATGTATTTCGGCTGTAGATTGTGTGCAAGCCTATAAATCTTTCACACTTCCATTTTTTATAAGCGGTACGCACTGCACAGAACATCCGAAGACTTATCACTGAATCATTGTGGATTTAACGTTGTAGTAGCGGCAGCGGATCATCACGGTTGAGGATTTACATGTAACTGATTACGAAAAGACAGTAACTGTACTCCATTACGTTCCCAGCAACAATATAGTAATCAGATTACAGATATAATTTATTTTGAAAAAGGTTATGATTACTTACTTCTAAGCTACATTTTTTTTTATTCAGGAAGGGTTTTTGTGAGAGAAAAAAATATTCGACACCTTTCTGTTTTCATGACATTAAAATAAGCATTGAAAAAAGGTACAAATGTACATTTGTTCCGACCACAAATCACAGACCACTATGATGACACACCAAATACGTTTGGTTGAACGCGGGAAAAGAACAGGAATAGGCGGGAAAATAACAGGAATAGGCTTTTGTAGGCTACAATCCACAAGCTATGTCTTAGATTCGTGCGACTTTCGACATCCGAAGATGATCCAATTTGAATAAACGCTTGGAAGTAAGGACGACCGCAATTATGTAGCCTACGCGCGATACGGTTAGAATGTATTGTTGATATCTAGTCCACGTAGCGCATTGATGTTAATCACACTGCAGCTGTCTCATTTAACTATTTGAACCTTATGGATTGTGGTTGTTGTGGATTGCTGTTCACAAATGTATATGCGTATTTTAACCCAATAATGGTTGAATTTAAGTAGTTTAAACTGCCTATCAAGCAATGTTCTTTTTGACAGAAACCGTTACTCTTTTAAAAACCAAACGGAAGCAAATAGAGCAAAGCGATAGTTTCTATTGGACACATTCAGTTAGGTCCCTCTCCGTTTCGTTCCGTTTGCTTCGGTTTAAAAAACGTTTTGCAACAGAATCGGCGTAATGAATACGCCCCAGTGGATAGAGTGAAACATGCGTTCTTGCAGCACCTGCGTTATGCGGACCCCGTCCTATGGAATAAAAGTTTGAGTTCCTCCCTTGTAAACTCCGCTGTGGTATTGTGTGCCATACTGTCAAAAAATTGTCAAATTTTAGAAGACCACGAGCGGGGCTTTTATTGCTCAATCTAATTTGTGCTGATTAAAAAATAAAGAATCCTCAGGCCTAATGGACACATGCTCAAACTCGCGCACTTTTATAGACTTAACTAAAGAGCTGCAAATTGTCGAGATATCAAACTGTCACCAACAAAAACGGAAACAATAGGCCTACAGCAAACGCAGCATATTGCATTCATTTTTCACGTGTAAATAGAACTTTTCAATAGTGCTCAAAGCATGCCATTCCATGAGCGCAGCATTTCCATTTCAACTCGAAGCAACGAGCCCAATCAGTCCTCCATGACAACACAATGATAAACAACATGGTAGTCTAATTAGTCATTCGTTTTGGGGTTATGCTCAGTTATAACAATTTGGCTAATCTATATTTATATATTTCCAAGTCCTATTCTTGACGATCAAGGGGTATTAAATTCAAGCAAGCATTTCGCTACACTCGCATTAACATCTGATAACCATGTGTATGTGACAAATAAAATTTGATTTGATTTGAAATTCATTGGAATGACTGGAAATCTGACAGACTCATGTTTTTAATGTAAAGATATAGCCTAATCGTATTATTATCTGTAGTAGAAAGCAATGGGTTAGGAGAAGCTTGCATAACCAACTCATGAAGTAAAATGTAACATCCATTTATGGCCAGCTATAAACTCATTGATTTATCCTGCAATAGAGGTCATTCAATTGGTAATATTCATTTTTGTCTTCTAATGACTCTAAGCAGGTTGACGTTTATTGGGATGAGTCTTGTCCTTGAGGCAGAACTGAGTGATTTCCACTAGATGGGCAGGCTACAAAGGCAAAATGGACTTCTTCCACATTTTGTTACTGTTACAGCCTTATTCTAAAATGGATTAAGTGAAATATGTCCCTCATCAATATACACACAATAACCCATAATAATAATAAGCGAAAACAGAAATACCTTATTTACATAAGTATTCAGACCCTTCACTATGAGCCTCGAAATTGAGCTCAGGTGCATCATGTTTCCATTGATCATCCTTGAGATGTTTCGACAATTTGATTGATGTCAGAGCAAAAACTAAGCCATGAGGTTGGATGAATTGTCCATGGAGCTCCGAGACAGGATTGTGTCGAGGGGGTAGGGTACGAAAACATTTCTGCAGCATTGAAGGTCCCCAAAAACACAGTGGCCTCCATCACTCTTAAATTGAAGAAGTTTCGAAACACCAAGACTCTTCCTTGAGCTGGCCACCTGGCCAAAATGACAGAGCTCCAGAGTTCCTCTGTGAAGATGGGAGAACCTTCCAGAAGTACAACCATCTCGGCAGCACTCCACCAATCAGGCTTTTATGGGCTCCCAAGTGGCGCAGCGGTCTAAGGCACTGCATCTCAGTGCTAGAGGCGTCACAACAGACCCTGGTTTGATTCCAGGCTGTATCACAACTGGCCTTGTCCCAAAGGGCGGCGCAAAATTGGCCCAGCGTCGTACGGGTTAAGGTTTGGCTGGGGTAGGCCATCATTGTAAATAAGAATTTGTTAACATATTTGCCAGGTTAAATAAAAACATTAAAAAGATTATGGTAGAGTGGCCAGACGGAAGCCAGTCTTCAGTAAAAGGCACATGAAAGCCTGCTTGGAGTTTGTACTAAAGTACTCTCAGACCATGAGAAACAAGATTCTCTGGTCTGATGAAACCAACATTGAACTCTTTGGCCTGAATGCCAAGCGTCACTTCTGGAGGACACCAGGCACCGCTCATCACCTGGCCAATACCATCCTTAACGTGAAGTATGGTGGTGGCAGCATCATGCTGTGGGGATGTTTTTCAGCGGCAGGGACTGGGGGACTAGTCAGGATTGAGGGAAAGATGAACAGAGCAAAGTACAGCGAGATCCTTGATGAAAACCTGCTTCAGAGTGCTCAGGATCTCAGACTACGGTGAAGAGGACAACGGACAACGACCTGACGATCAAGTACACAGCCAAGACAACGCAGGAGTAGTTTCGTGACAAGTCTCTGAATGTCCTTGAGTGGCCCAGCTAGAGCCCGGACTTGAACCTGATCGAACATCCCTGGAGAGACCTTGAAATAGCTGTGCAGCGATGCTCCCCATCCAACCTGACAGAGCTTGAGAGAATCTGCAGAGAAGAATGGGAGAAACTCACCAAATACAGGTGTGCCAAGCTTGTAGCATCATACCCAAGAAGACTCAAGCCTGTAATCGATGCCAAAGGTGCTTCAACAAAGTACTGAGTAAAGGGTCTGAATACTTATGTAAATATGATATTTCATACATTTGCACAAATGTCTAAAAACCAGTTTTTGCTTTGTCATTATGGGGTATTGTGTGTAGATTGATGAGGGAAAAAAAACATTTTAGTTCATTTTAGAATGATAATGTATTGTAACAAAATGTGGAAAAGTGAAGTTGTCTGAATACTTTCCGAATGCACTGTATATACTTTATATATATATATACAGTACCAGTCACAAGTTTGGACACACCTACTCATTCAAGGGTTTTTCTTTACATTGTAGAATAATAGTGAAGACATCAAAACTATGAAATAACAAATCAAAATATATTGGAGATTCTTCGAAGTAGCCACCCTATGCCTCGATGAAAGCTTTGCACACACTTGGCATTCTCTCAACCAGCTTTTTCTATTTATTTAACTAGGCAAGTCAGTTAAGAATAATTTCTTATTTTCAATGACGGCCTACCGGAACAGTGGGTTAACTGCCTTGTTCAGGAGCAGAACAACAAATTTTTAATTTGTCAGCTCGGGGATTCGATCTTGCAACCTTTGGGTTACTAGTCTAATCGCTAGGCTACCTGCCACCCAGCTTCATGAGGTAGTCACCTGGAATGCATTTCAATTAACAGGTGTGCCTTGTTAAAAGTTAATTTGTGGAATTTCATTCCATCTTAATGTGTTTGAGCCAATCAGTTGTGTTGTCACAAGGTAGTGGTGGTATACAGAAGATAGCCCTATTTGGTAAAAGACCAAGTCAAGAACAACTCAAATAAGCAAAGAGAAACAACAGTCCATCATTACTTTAAGACGTGAAGGTCAGTCAATCTGGAAAATGTTTGAACTTTCAAAGTTTCTTCAAGTGCAGTTGCAAGCACTATGATTAAACTGGCTCTCGTGAGGACCGCCACAGGAAAGGAAGACCCAGAGTTAACTCTGCTAAAGAGGATAAGTTCATTAGAGGTTACCAGCCTCAGAAATCTCAGCCCAAATAAATGCTTCACAGAGTTCAAGTAACAGACACATCTCAACATCAACTGTTCAGAAGAGACTGTGTGAATCAGGCCTTCAAGGTCGAATTGCTGCAAAGAAACAAATACTAAAGGACACCAATAATAAGAAGAGATTTGCTCGGGCCAAGAAACACGAGCAATGGACATTAGACCGGTGGAAATCTGCCCTTAGGTCTGATGAGTCCAAATTTGAGATTTCTGGTTCCAACTGCCGTGTCTTCATGAGGCGCAGAGTATGTGAACGGATGATCTCCGCATGTCCCACCTTGAGGCATGGAGGAGGAGGTGCGACGATGTGGGGGTGCTTTGCTGGTGATTTATTTAGAATTCAAGGCACGCTTAACCAGCATGGCTACCACATCATTCTGCAGCGATACGCCATCACATCTGGTTTGCGCTTAGTGGGACTATCATTTGTTTTTCAACGGGACAATGACCCAACACACCTCCAGGCTGTGTAAGGGCTATTTTACCAAGAAGGAAAGTGATGGAGTGCTGCATCAGATGACCTGGCCTCCACAATCACCCGACCTCATCCCAATTGAGATGGTTTGGGATGAGTTGGACCACAGAGTTGCCAGGTGCGACAAAACTAGGGCCTGTTGATAGTGTTGTTAAAAAGGCAGAGCAGCGCTTTATTATGGACAGACTTCTCCCCATCTTAGCTATTGTTGTATCAGTATGTTTTGACCATGACAGTTTACAATCCAGGGTTACTCCAAGCAGTATAGTCACCTCAACGTGCTCAATTTCCACATTATTTATTGCAATATTTAGTTGAGGTTTAGGGTTTAGTGAATGATTTGTCCAATGCTTTTAGTTTTTTTTATATTGAGGACTAACTTATTCCTTGCCAACCATTCTAAAACTAACTGCAGCTCTTTGTTAGGTGTTGCAGTGATTTCACTCACTATTGTAGCTGAAGTCTATCATGTTGAGTCATCTGTATACACAGACACACTGGCTTTACTCAAAGCTTGTAGCAATTCATTAGTAAAGATTGAAAAAAATGTAAGTGGCCTAGACAGCTGCACTGGGGGAATTCCTGATTCTACCTGGATTATGTTGGAGAGGCTTCCATTAAAGAACACCCTACAGTTGAAGTCGGAAGTTTACATACACCTTAGCCAAATACATTTAAACTCGGTTTTTCACAATTCCTGACATTTAATCAGAGTAAAAATTCCCTGTCTTAGGTCAGTTAGGATCACCACTTTATTTTAAGAATGTAAAATGTCAGAATAATAGTAGAGAGAATTATTTATTTCAGCTTCTATTTCTTTCATCACATTCCCAGTGGGTCAGAAGTTTACATACACTCAATTAGTATTTTGTACCATTGCCTTTAAATTGTTTAACTTGGGTCAAACATTTCGGGTAGCCTTCCACAAGCTTCCCACAATAAGTTGGGTGAATTTTGGCCCATTCCTCCTGACAGAGCTGGTGTAACTGAGTCAAGTTTGTAGGCCTCCTTGCTCACACACGCTTTTTTCAATTCTGCCCACAAATGTTCTATAGGATTGAGGTCTGGGCTTTGTGATGGCCACTCCAATACTTTGACTTTGTTGTCCTTAAGCCACAACTTCGGAAGTATGCTTGGGGTCATTGTCCATTTGGAAGACCCATTTGCGACCAAGCTTTAACTTCCTGACTGATGTCTTGAGATGTTGTTTCAATATATCCATATAATTTTCCAATCTCATGATGCCATCTATTTTGTGAAGTGCTCCTGCAGGGAAGCACCCCCACAACATGATGCTGCTACCCCTGTGCTTCACAGTTGGGATGGTGTTCTTTGGCTTGCAAGCCTCCCCCTTTTTCTTCCAAACATAATGATGTCATTATGGCCAAACTGTTCTATTTTTGTTTCATCAGACCAGAGGACATTTCTCCAAAAAGTACGATCTTTGTCCCCATGTGCAGTTGCAAACTGTAGTCTGGCTTTTTTATGGCGGTTTTGGAGCAGTGGCTTCTTCCTTGCTGAGCAGACTTTCAGGTTATGTCGCTATAGATACTTTTGTACCTGTTTCCTCCAGCATCTTCACAAGGTCCTTTGCTGTTGTTCTGGGATTGATTTGCACTTTTCGCACCAATGTACGTTAATCTCCAGGAGACAGAACGCGTCTCCTTCCTGAGCGGTATGACGGCTGAGTGGTCCCATGGTGTTTATACTTGCGTACTATTGACTGTACAGATGAACGTGATGAACATGAACATCAGGCGTTTGGAAGGCTGAACCAGACTTGTGGAAGTCTACAATTTTTGTCTGATTTCTTTAGATTTTCCCATGATGTCAATCAAAGAGGCACTGAGTTTGAAGGTAGGCCTTGAAATACATCCACAGGTACACCTCCAATTGACTCAAATGATGTCAATTAGCCTATCAGAAGCTTCTAAAGCCATGACATCATTTTCTAGAATTTTCCAAGCTGTTTAAAGGCACAGTCAACTTAGTGTATGTAAACTTCTGAGTCACTGAAATTGTGATACAGTGGATTATAAGTGAAATAATCTGTCTGTAAACAATTGTTGGAAAAATGTTCTTATGTCATGCACAAAGTAGATGTCCTAACCGACTTGCCAAAACTATAGTTTGTTAATTAACAATAAATTTGTGGAGTGGTTGAAAAACTAGTTTTAATGACTCCAACCTAAGTGTATGTAAACATCCGACTTCAACTGTATGTGTTCTGTTAGACAGGTAACTCTTTATCCACAATATAGCAGGGGGTGTAAAGCCATAACACATGTTTTTCCATCAGCAGACTATGATCGATAATGTCAAAAGCCTCACAGACGTGTAGCAAAACAGCACCCAAAATCTTTTTATCAGCAATTTCTCTCAGCCAATCATCAGTCATTTGTGTAAACGCTGTGCTTCTTAGGCTTTTTTTCCTTACTTTTAGCTTCCCTCCAGGCCTGAGGGCACACACTTTCTAGTAGGCTTACATTTAAAGATATGGCAAAAAGGAGTGGCAATATCATCCGGTATTATCCTCAGTAATGTTCCATCCAAGTTGTCAGATCCCGGTGGATTGTCATTGTTGATAGACAATTCTTTCCAATTCTTTCACAGCATGAGGTTGGTGCCTGAAACTGATCATTTGATACTGTAGAGGTTAATGTGTTTGGACCCAGGAAGAATGGCTTGGCAGCAGTTAATCAAGTCTACATGAAAATGGCTAAAAAGCAAGGAGTGGCCTAATCAAAGTACAGACCCAATTCCAATTGAGATGTTGTGGCAGAACTTGAAATGAGCAGTGAATGCTTCGACACCCACACATGTCTCTTGAGTAAAGCAGTTCTGCATGCAAGAGTGGGCCAAAACTCCTCCACAGTGATGTGAGAGAACTATGGATGCAAGGACTGACCATCCACCATATCAAAATTGTAGTTTTAACCATGTTTTTTGAGGCTATACAACGGGTGTTTACATTTACAATGTTTACAAACATTGGAGTAAAACAAGCTTATATTTTGGGTTCTGATGGGCTACGACAGTTGAACTAAGCTCATGAAACATTTATAATTAATATTCTTCAAGAATCAATGCGTTTATATATACATATAATACGCCATTGAACGCAGAAACTACAGATTGCCCCTTTAAGTTTATCAAAGTGTGCAAGTTTCAACATGTGTCAGTTAGGCATATGGATTTTTTATTAAATGTTTTATTAGCACAAATTAGATTGAGCAATAAAAGCCCCACTCGTGGTCTTCTTAAATTAAAGTAGTTGTTGACATGATGGAGCACAATACCACGGAGGAGTTTAGAAGAGAGGAACTCCCTCAAACTTTTGTTCCATATGCTTTGATCCGTACTATGCAGCTGTTGGCAAGAGCACATTGTTCACTTGCTGTCCACAATGACAATGATTGATAGGCAGCTTAAACTTCTTCATTTCACCCATTTATTGGGTTAAAATACACATTTACGTTTGTCAACAGCCATCCACAACAACTATGGTCCCGTAAGATGCAGATAACAAAATGATACACCTTCCTAGGATTCTAGCTTTAAATAACGGTATAAGGACTGATATCTAGTCGAACTCATATTTCATGGACTATAATTAACATAGCCTGCTAACTTAGAGGGAAAAGTTGATGTAATGCCGGGCTGTTCCTGAAACATAGGCCAATCCTACTACCACGCCAACATGGCCTTCTTCACAACTTATCGGTCGGACTAATTGCGTTGATTTAATTTGTATTCCTCATTGCACTGCTGTCATCAAAAACCATCGCTTAGATGCGGTGTCCAGTGCGCAATAGAGCAACGCGTCGGAGTACCCCTGCTGCCCAATTTGGGCAGCCTTCCGCACCTCTGTGCGTTGTTTATTTCCGCCAGCAGAGGGCACACACTTAATATCTGAAATCTGTTGTGAATATATTGTAAAGTTTTTTAAAATGTAGAATTGCCTTCATTTTCCTGGACCCCAGGAAGAGTAGTTGCTGCCTTGGCAGGACCTAATGGGGAACCATAATAAACCCCAGGAAGAGTAGTTGCTGCCTTGGCAGGAACTAATGGATCCATAATAAATACAAATACATTTCAGCTAAATGTTCCGATGTGGCTTATTGTTCCCTTGTTACAACTCGTATTGTATTAAACCTGATTTATTGTAACCTACCTTCTGTTACGCTTTCTGGACCTGAGTTTACCCTATTACAGACAGATGCATTGACAGTCATTGGACTACCTACCTCCCAAATTCACATGGTGTCGTTGGTAGATGATAAAGTTTCACTCTTTCAAACAAGCCCTTACTCAGGCTGAGTTAGTACAGCAGTGATCATTATTATACTACAGATGAAAAGGTAGTTGATGATATAGGTGTCTGATTCTTTTGTCCATGGCAGTGATCATCAACGATGGAGCAGGTGTTGGTTAAGACTCTGGATGAGTTGACGAGTGACGAGATGAAGAGATTCCAGTGGCTCCTCATCAAGCACCAGAGGCATAGCTATGAGCCCATCAGTAAAAGCGAGTTGGATCGCGACACAAGCAGGGAGAATACCGTGGAGCTGATGGTGAACAAATACAGAGAGAATGGGGCTCTGGGTGTTACAATTAATATCCTGAAGGACATGCACCAGAATAAACTTGCTGACAAGTTGAAGACAAAGGCAAACATTCTCAAAGGAGGTAAAATAGAATTTACAAATTACAGGTCATAGACACCTATGATGAAAATGATAGCTGAACATGACTGCCACATTATACTGGGACCGGATCATAGACAGAAACATACAGCATCTTTAACGTGTGTATGTACAGTTCATTAAATTATTGGCACCCTGTTCAATACGTCACCTTGCAAGGATAATGGCACAGAGCCTTTTTCTAAAATGTTTTATGAGATTGGAGAACACATTGGGAGAGATCTTAGACCGTTCCTCCATAGATAATATTTCCAGATCTGTGATGTTCTTCATCTGCGTTTAAGGACGTGTCCTCTTCAGTTCAAACCACATGTTTTATGTTTTCAATGAGGTTCAAGTCTGAAGACTGAGATGACAATTTCAAAATATTCATTTTGTGGTCAATTAACCATTTTCTTAATATATATATATATAGTACCATTCAAAAGTTTGGACACAGCAACTCATTCCAGTTTTTTTTTACTATTTTCTACATTGTAGAATGATAGTGAAGACATCAAAACACACACACACACACACTACCGGTCAAAAGTTTTAGAACACCTACTCATTCAAGGGTTTTTCTTTATTATTACTAATTTCTACATTGTAGAATAGTAGTGAAGACAAAACTATGAAACAACTCATGGAATCATATGGTAACGAAAAAAGTGTTTAACAAATCAAAATATATTTGAGATTTGAGATTCTTCAAAGTAGCCACCCTTTGCATTGATGACAGCTTTGCACACTCTTGGCATTCTCTCAACCAGCTTCACCTGGAATGCTTTTCCAACAGTCTTGAAGGGGTTCCCACATATGCTGAGCACTTGTTGGCTGCTTTTCCTTCACTCTGAGGTCCGACTCATCCCAAACCATCTGAATTTGGTTGAGGTTGGGGGATTGTTGAGGCCAGGTTATCTGATGCACCACTCCATCACTCTACTTTGTGTTCAAATAGTCCTTACACAGCCTGGAGGTGTGTTGGGTCATTGTCCTGTTGTAAAACAAATGATAGTCCCACTAAGCGCAAACCAGATGGGATGGAGTTTCACTGCAGAATGCTGTGGTAGCCATGCTGGTTAAGTGTAACCTTGAATTCTAAATAAATCACTGACAGTGTCACCAGCAAAGCACCCCCGGACCATAACACCTCCTCCATGCTTTACGGTGGGAACCACACTTGCGGAGATCAACCGTTCACCCACACCGCGTCTCACAAAGACACAGCGGTTGGAACCAAAAATCTCAAATTTAGACTCCAGACCAAAGGACAAATTTCCACCGGTCTAATGTCCATTGCTTGTGTTTCTTGGCCCAAGCAAGTCTCTTCTTATTATTGGTGTCCTTTAGTAGTGGTTTCTTTGCAGCAATTCGACCATGAAGGTCTGATTCACACAGTGATTCACACAGTCTCCTCTGAACTCTGAAGCATTTATTTGGGCTGCAATTTCTGATGCTGGTAACTCTAATGAACTTATCCTCTGCAGCAGAGGTAACTCTGGGTCTTTCATTCCAGTGGTGCTCCTCATGAGAGCCAGTTTCATCATAGCGCTTGATGGTTTTTGCGACTGCACTTGAAGGAACTTTAAAAGTTCTTGAAATGTTCCGTATTGACTGACCTTCATGTCTAAAAGTAATAATAGACTTTCATTTCTCATTGCTTATTTGAGCTGTTCTTGCCATAATATGGACTTTGTCTTTTAACAAATAGGGCTATCTTCTGTACACTCACCCTTCCTTGTCACAACACAACTGATAGGCTCAAACACATTAAGAAGGGAACAAATTCCACAAATTAACTTTTAAGAAGGCACACCTAATTAATTTAGATGCATTCCAGGTGACTACCTCATGAAGCTGGTTGAGAGAATGCCTAGTGTGTGCAAAGCTGTCATCAAGGCAAAGGGCGGCTATTTGAAGAATCTCAAATATAAAATATATTTAGATTTGTTAAACACTTTTTTGGTTACTACATTTCATATGTGTTAGTTAATAGTTTTGATATCTTCACTATTATTCTACAATGTAGAAAATAGTAAAAAATAAAGAAAAACCCTTGAATGAGTAGGTGTTCTAAAACTTTTGACAGGTAGTGTGTATATATATACAAAAGTATCTGGACACCCCTTCAAATTAGTGGAATCGGCTATTTCAGCCACACCCGTTGCTGACAGGCGTATAAAATATATCACACAGCCATGCAATCTCCATAGACAAACATTGGGAGTAGAATGGCCTTACTGAAGAGCTCAGTGACTTTCAACGTGTCACCGTCATAGGATGCCACTTTTCCCACAAATTACTGCCCTGGTAGAGCTTCCCCGGTCAACTGTAAGTGTTTTTATTGTTAAGTGGAAACGTGTAGGAGCAACAACGGCTCAGCCGCGAAGTGGAAGGCCACACAACAAGCTCACAGAACGGGACCGCCGAGTGCTGAAGCGCGTATTGCGTAAAAATCACCTTTTCTCAGTTGCAACACTCTACCGAGTTCCAAACTGCCTCTGGAAGTATCGTCAGCACAATAACTGTTTCATGAAATGGGTTTCCATTGCCGAGCAGCCGCACACAAGCCTAAGATCAACATCAGATAATTGCCAAGATAATCCATCCACCTGACAGGTGTGGCATATCAAGAAGCAGATTAAACAGCATGATTGTTACACAGGTGCACCTTGTGCTGAGGACAGTAAAAGGTCACTCTAAAATGTCACACAACACAATGTCACAGATGTCTCAAGTTTTGAGGTAGCGTGTGCAATTGGCATGCTGACTGCAGGAATGTCACCAGAGCTGTTGCCAGATAATTTAATGTTCATTTCTCTACCATAAGCCTCCACCAATGCCATTTTAGACAATTTGGCAGTACGTTCAACCGGCCTAACAACCTCAGACCACGTGTAACCACTCAAGCCTAGGACCTCCACATCCGGCTTCTTCAGCTGTGGGATCGTCTTCCATAGATTAGGGCCAAATTTATTTATTTCCATTGACTGATTTCCTTATATGAACTGTAACTCAGTCAAATTTGGCTTAACAAATTACATATGTTATATCGCTGTGTGAATAGGGGGTTGAATTATTTTTTAATGACTTCCTCTGTCCTCCATAAATATAATATCCGTAAGCTCCCTCAGTTAAGTATTGAATTTCGAGCACAGATTAAACTACAAAGACCAGGGAGCTATTTGAAAAGCCTCATAAAGAAGAACAGTGATTTGGTAGATGACAATAACAAATCTGACATTGAATATATCTTTAAGTATGGTCAAGTTCATAATTATGATGTGGATGATTTATTAAACCACCCAGACACATTAAATATGCAGTACTCCTTCTGAACTGAGCTGCAGAACAGGAAGTAAACTGCTTATGGATGTCACCATGAGGCCATTGGTGATTTTAAAACAGTTAGAGTTCAATGTGATGGGAGACAACTGAGGATGCATCAACAATATTGTAGTGACTCCACAATAATGACCTAAATGACAGAGTGAAAAGAAGAATACAAATATATAGAATAAAAATATTTCAACATCCAAATGTGTCAAGAAGGCTCTAAAGTAATACTGCAAAAAACCACGGCAAAGGAATACACTTTTTGGCCTTAAATGCAAAGCCTTATGTTTTGGGGGCAAATCCAACACAACACATCACTGAGTAACTGCCTCCATATTTTCAAGCATGGTGGTGGGGGCTGCATCATGGCATGGTTATGCTTAAAATCGGCAAAGACAGGAGTTTTTCAGGATGAAAAGAAATTAGATGGAGCTAAGCACAGGCAAAATCCTAGAGTTTAACCTGCTTCAGTCTGCTTTACACCAGACATTGGGAGATGCTGAATTCACCTTCCAGCAGGACAATAACCTATAACATGAAGCCAAATCTGCACTGGGGTTGCTTACCAAGAAGACAGTGAATGTTCCTGAGTGGTCAAGTTTTGACTTCAATCTGTTTGAAAATCTATGACCAGACTTGAACATTTCGGTCTAGCCATGATCCTCAACCCCTTAACCTTTTTTTAAAGAATAATGGCCAGATATTGCACAATACAAGTGTGCAAAGCACATGAGACTTACCCAAGAAGACTCACCGCTGTAGTCGCTGCCAGAGGTGATTCTAACATGTATTGAGTCAGAAGGGTGAATACTTATCTAATCAAGGTATATTAGTGTTTTCTTTCTCCTTAATCTAAAAAAATATATATATATATTTTTTTTCCACTTTGACATTACAGAGTATTTTTTTGTAGATAGTTGACAAGATATGACAATTAAATAAATTTTAATCCCATTTTCTTACACGGGGGTGTAGATTCTCTATAGGCACTGTATGGCTGCCAGGAAATATTGTTGTTTTTGTTACAGGTTTAATTTTAAATGATAACAAGACCACTGCAAAGGAGTGACTTAGTTTAGTTGATTCATTTGACCATTAAAAAAAACAATCACACATAAAACTTGAAAAGCCATATATGCACATGAACGAGGATAAAACACAATACAGTCTGTGACTTATTTCCATTGTTAAATCATGGAGGAAAACACACAATAAAGTCTGGGACTTATTTCCATTGTGGTCCTCTTGAAACAAGATGACTAGGCAAGATCCAACACGGTTGAACACAGTGTGACAGAGAGATAATAAAACATAAAAACAAAGAAGAAGAATATCTATCTCATCATTGCAGTTACATCGTAAGGTACATTCAAATAAACACAGAAGACATCAAACAGTGTTTTTACTCTATTTTTAAAGCTGCCCAGAGAGAACGTTGTTTTTATGGGCAGAGGCAACTCATTCCACTCTGAGGCTCCAGTATACAAGACAGTACCTTTCCCAGCATTACACCTGATCTGGTGCTGTGATTGTGTGCATCCCTAACATGGGGAAAGTAATTGGTTAGATATCTGGGCACAGAACCATAAATACTCCTGTAAACCAGACCCAATCTAATCTGGGACACCCTAGCCTCAACAGGCAGCCAGTTGAGTTTCTGAAAGCAGCTCTATGTGGGTACGTGGACTCCCCTTCAATACTACCCTGATCAGCTTATTCTGGGCTATCTGGAGCTTCCCCTTCAGAAGCTTAGATAAGCCCCCAAACCAGGAAGTACTAGCGTAGTCAAAATAGCATTGATTGAGGGTGGTGGCTAGCAGTCCTTATCAAGCAGCTTGGACTTTCTAGCCAAAAACATAGTCCTGGCATTAACCTTCCCTAGCACTTTAGTGGACATTCTCACACCTCCCAAGATTTCATCAAGGATACATCCCAGGTAGCTAACAGAGGTTTTAGTAGTCAGCACCTCACCCCCTAACTGCACTCTGCTTTCAGAGGACCTACACAATTTAAGTCTGGACCCAAAAATAATTGCAGAGATAGCTTATTATCTCCAAGCCATTTGCTAATGTTAGTAAGCTCTGTAGTAAGTATGCTCTCCAACATAGTTTTACTTTTATGAGACACCAGAAGTGTAGAGTCATCCGCATAAAGGAAAAGAGGGAACGAATAAGCATCTTTCATATTGTTTATAGACAGTAAAAACAGCAGAGGCCCAAGCACACTCCCCTGCGGAACGCCACAACTCATTGGTCTTTCCTGAGACAGTGAACCATTAACCTCTACCACTTGCTCCCTACCTGACAAGTTGGACTTTACCCAGAGAGATTCTGCTTAACCCCAGTGCCTCCATTCAGGAGATTAGGAGACAGTGGTTAACTGTATCAAAGGCCTTCTGTAGGTCAAGCAGTACCATTCTACAGAGATTTTCCTCGTCAATCTCTTTCCTGATGAAGTCAGTCAAGTAAAGTAGACATTAATCAGTGGTGTAAGTTTTTCTAAACCCCGACTGAAAATCATACATTAGACTTTGTTTGTTGACATATTCATAAATCTGCTCATGTACATCTCTCGACAGCGGATAGGAGCACTGCAAAGAAGAGCATTGCTGTGAAGAGCACTGCAAAGGAGAGCACTGCAAAGGAGAGCACTGCGGCAAAGAGCACTGCAAAGGAGAGCACTGGCATTGTGCTGAAGAGACCTGCCAAGGAGACACCAGCGGCAAAGGGCACTGCGGCGAAGAGCACTGCGGTGAAGAGCACTGCAAAGGAGAGCACTGTGGCGAAGAGCACTGCGGTGAAGAGCACTGCAAAGGAGAACACTGCAGCAAAGAGCACTGCAAAGAAGACCACTGCCACTGTGGCGAAGAGCACTGCAAAGAAGACCACTGCCGCTACGTTGAAGAGACCTGCAAAGGGGAGCAGTGAGGCGAAGAGACCTAAGCTGTTGTAGATCAATAGAATGGGCCCATATGGCATACTTTCTTTTAGACCGGTTTACAATTAATAATGATATTTCATAGGATTTCACTTTTCTTTTACATACTGTATTTTCTTAAGCTTTTCTATGAATTTTTTGCATTTTACAACCATGACAATGAAGTAAAAATTATAATTTTCAAGAATTGGTAGTTAGACATTTTCTCATATGCTCTTCAGAACATAAAATACGCAATAAAAAAATACTAACCGATGTCAGCAAGGCTCGATAAACAGGGCTGCCCGCTGGAAACCCTCCAGACCAGTCGATCATCCCCGTCAGTCGCCCGCTTGGGCCAGTGAAAAGTATATTGTAATAATGCTTTTTTAAATCTAGGTTATGTAATTGATAAAAAAAAACTAGATGGATTCCCGAAGCTGTTTGTTCATACATCGATTATTTTTCACATGTGCTGCACACATAGACTATAATCTGTCGAGCAGAGAGAGAGCGCGCAGCTCTCAAACAACAAAATTGTCAAAGACTCCAGCCACCCAAATCATAGACTGTTTTCTCTGCTACCACACTGCAAGTGGTACCGTATGGAGCCAGATAGCTGCCAAAGGTTGAACGTAGGTATCGTTAGGATCGTAAGAAAATCCATACGTAAATTGTTAGGATCGTAAGAAAAGTCATGCGTGAAACATGAAACGTAACCGTTAAATTACATCTGTAAACGTACAAATGTTACGACTATGAATGAACATTTACACGTTCAATTCTTACTTTACATCTCCCTTTACTCGGTTACAGATATATTTTATATACATACAAGCTTTTGTCAGGAATGTGTCATCTGCAAAGGACATGGACCGAACGTAGCTAGTCCAAGTTAGCTAGTCAATCAAGCATCTCTAGCCCAGACGTTAGAGGTGCTTTGCAGCTTCCGGGTTTCATTTCCAAAATAAAAGTCTAAAGCTTGTTTTAAAACGGCATTCGATAACGACGTTATACTACTAAGCTTGGGCTTAGTATAGGCTTAGGCATTCAACAAATGACTTGTGAGAATACCACTATAAAGACACAGAAGACCCTTGTCTAGAAAAAAAGTCTGAGCTGCAAAACAGAAAGTAAATATGATTTAGGCTAGGCCTATTCCACTATTTAAATATGCCATGCTGTTGTGCTATTTAATGGCCAAATAATTTCATAATTTATTTTTATATCTGAGTGGGGCTACTGTGGTGATCATGTAACCTAATGAATCACACTTGTTCCAGTATTTAGGAGCACAGACTGTAGGTCTTATACTAGGCCTTTTGACTGTTGCATTTGCAAACTCCACTCTGTATGGAGGCTTGTTAAAGCCATTTGCTTTGCACAACCCCATCCCTCAAGAGACTATATCCATATCAATAAATGAGACAAAACTAAATGCTGATTAAGTCTAGGCTATAACCAGCTATAAAACACAGAGTTCTAAAACGATTCTGCCAGACACCATCACCCTAAATGATAGCCTAAATTGTAACGGCTACAAGTTGAATGCCTATATTTATTTAATTTAATTAAACATTGAATTATTAAAGTGACAGGCTAAAGACCTTTGGAGAATTTAGATCGTTTTTTTAATACACACATGGATTTCAATAAACAAATGGATAAGACTGTTCTATTCTCTTGCAGTATGTATTTACATTTACATTTAAGTCATTTAGCAGACGCTCTTATCCAGAGCGACTTACAAATTGGTGCATTCACCTTATGATATCCAGTGGAACATGCATGACATGCATACTGGTATTAATGATCTG
>NC_092104.1:7357542-7381176 GCF_045679555.1 Salvelinus alpinus | reverse complement strand
GTTGCACAAAACTAGGATAAGGGATTAAGCCAGGATATCTTGGTGATCCTGGCTCAATTGATCCGTAATCCGGTTGCACTAAAGATGGATAGGGGGCAGGAGGATATGTTATGGTATAAATTACCATGGAGATATATTCTGTGGAGCTAGCCTGCTCCAGACCAGGCTAAATTCCAGGATCTATTTAATCTCATCCCTAATGTCAGTCAGCAGTCACCACAAATGGAAACCAATAGTTATTTCACTGCTCACTATACATTGTTATCACATATAACTAGACCCACTGTTATTATTTAAACGTTTGTGATTATTAATTTCAATGATTTTGGATAAAAAATGATTTTTAGATGATGTTGCTATCATTAGATAATTTACAGTTTCCCATAGACTATAAGGCTATATATAAAATGATAGAATATTAGGGCCACAGAGGGGAAAAAAACACAAGTCATAATATTGTAACCAGTTGTTTTAAAGGAGGACAGTTGTTAAAATGACAGATGTGGGGCATTTCGTGAAATTGTACTTCAGTATGGTTTCATAAACAAAGACATGCTGATGTGCCAGAATATTAAGTATCACATTGTCATAAGTATCAAAACTGTAAAAACAATATGTAGCTTTTCTGCAGAAAGAACCAGCCTCATAAATTTATGACTTTATCCTTTTTCTTCAGTGTGGCCCTAGTACTCTGTCATATAAACAAATACACATTCCATATGAATATAAAAACACAATGTGTAACATTATGTTCCTTTATTGAATAAGGACAAAACAAAGCAGGTAAACCATCAGCTCCTTTCGAAACTGAAGTCACAGTGACTCTACAAGATGGAAAGCACAGAATCCAAGCATATTATACAAAATGATACATACACATTCAAAGGTCTGTATATAACACACCCTGCATGTCTGCACACTAAAATAAATGCAGGACAAATCCATACACATCAACTGAACAGACAAATTAATGGATGCAGTAGCCTCCCTGCAGCCTTGTATTACACACAGTATACCGCACAAACATCATAAGAGGCCAAATTCGTCAAAAAACGAACCCAAAAAAACCCAAATTCCTCTGCCACCGCAGGACATATTTAACCAAAATTGAAAGCACACATACTAACTAAAATAATTCAACACATATTGGTCCCTCAGCAGCCGACCACTGTCGTCATCAGGGAAGATTGCCGGATTGTCCCAGTCCATGGCTGGTGGCACTCTGGGGGCCCTCTCCTTCCTCAGGCAGGCCACATTGTGGAGGACAGCACAAGCCACAGTAATATCACATGCCCTAACAGGGCTGACCCTTAATTTGTGAAGGCAGTGAAAGCGTGCCTTCAGGAGGCCAAAGGTCATTTCAACTCTGGCCCTGGTCCTGGCATGGGCATGGTTGTAGGCCTGCTGTGCTTCCTGGGGGTCTGTGAAAGGTGTCAGGAGAAAAGGCTGGCAGCCATACCCCCTGTCTCCCAGCAACACACCAGAGAATTCACCTGTCAACACAAAATCTCATCATTACTACCTCATAAACACAGTGATATTCTTGACACAGCCATGATGGTTATAAATAGGGGTTGTGTGGCTTACCTTGTGATAGGCACTGATAGATTTCAGAGGCCCGAAAGATTCTGGAGTCATGGACTGAGCCAGGCCATTTTGCCACAACATTGCTGATCACACAGTCAGCATTGCAGACCATCTGAAATCATAAGATGAGGAATATTACACCAATCAATGCACATCACTGGCAATGCAGAGTGTTCGTCAATGGACAATATCAAAAAGTTATGTTCACCTGAACATTAATGCTGTGAAAGGATTTCCTATTCACAAAATCGGCCTCATGGGCACCTGAGGGGGCTTTTATCCTTATGTGTGTGCAGTCCACTGCACCAATGACATTGGGGAAACCTGTCACACAAAGTAATGAGTATCCTACTATGTGTTAACAGTTGTCCTGTAATTTGTAGATCCTCTTACCTGCAATCCTATAGAACTCCTCTTTGATGTCACAGAGTCTTCTGTGGCCAGGGAAGGAGATGAAGACATCTGCTAATGCTTTGATAGCCAGACACACACTCCTTATTGTGCGGCAAATTGTGGCCTTGTTCAGCTGTTCTGCATCCCCCACTGAGTACAGGAAGGCTCCACTAGCAAAAAAGCGCAAGGCCACACAAACCATTTGCTCCACACTCAGTGCATGGCTCCGTGCAGTGCGGTGCTTAATCCTGGGACCCAGTAGTCTGCATAGATACCTGATGCCATCTGCAGAAAACCTGTATCTTTCATATAGATGGTCATCAGGGAAGGCCAGTGGGTCCAACCGGTCCCTGAAGACCCTTTCTCGCCTGAAGGCTCTCCTCAGCACAAGTGCTTCTTCATCCACCACATCTCGCACGAATGGGCATGCCATTGTCAGAGCAGAAAGGAACACACAATTTTGGGCCTTCATATAGGCTAGTGGCCACACCTGGTGCTGGGGGGGTGGGCAAAAGAGGGCGATGCCTTATAACGATGACTTGGTTGTACTGATTGCTGGGAAAATAAAAAAAACCTTAGAAAGATGCCACCGTCCTGTGTGCTCACAATAAGAGCTCATATGTCATGGCTCACTTGACTTTACGAGAATATACCTAATTTTTATTTTGAGCTGTGTCATCTTCTTGGAGCTGGGGGAGGAAAGAAAAATAATGATTAATACATTTGTGTTACAGTTAGCATACAGTGTACATTGAAGGCATATCTCACCTCCCTCTCAAGTTTTTTTATTTCAAGGTCCAGTTTCCTAATTGTCCTCTTTTTTATTTCGGACTCCAGTGCAAGATTTTCCATCTTTTTCTTCTTGTACTGAATGTCTATGTCTGCCAGTTCTATTTGGCGCCGGAGGTGGTTGCCATACAACTTTCTGATAGCTTGTGAGCTCTGTGAACACAATACAATTAGCGCAGCTGGAATTTGGCAGGATGTGGTGTCCTTTTATTAATACGCACTATGTTGCCAGGCTGGTTTTCCCACTGTATAGCATCTGGGTCCTGTAAAAGAAATTAGATTTTTTGATTTTGATGAGGACTCCTCACCATTGTAGAGTAAATAGTACTTTCACAGTCTTAACATGATACCTCATGCCTTCTGGAATCCAGAGAGATGGTCTCCTCCTCATCATCGTCTCCATCATGTGCTGTTGCTGCTGCACTGGGGCCTTCACCCTATCACATTTAATCGGATTCATATTGAAGCTAGTAGACAAGACATGCCAGGCCTACAGTATGCCTTTGATGGAGTACTCACTGGATCAGCATCGTCTGGTGCTTGTGCTGGTGGCTCTAACAGGAACACAGTGCTGCCAGACACTGCAAGGCAATAGGTAAACCAAAGTCAGACAGTCCAAATTGATTCAATATGAATGTGGTTGTATCCCATGTAGAGATGGAAGGACATACCTTGAATGAAGCGGGTGGCATCTTGGGAGGAACCTATGCTCGTCTCTTTCCCCCCAGGGATCCCCTCTAAGACGGGCCTGCCTTTATTTAGCTCCAAGGCCATGTCCTCTGCTGGGGTAAGGTCAGCCTTTGGTGACCCACCACCCGTGCCTTGTCTGTGGGTATTCTTTTTCACTGCTAAAACAGTACAGACAATGTGTGAGCAGGCACCTTCTGGGTACAATATATGCTTGTGCTTTGTTAAATATTAGTCAGGGACCATACCATTCTGCAGAATGTTCTTGTATTTGATTTTGACCTGCTGCCATGTCCGTTTTGGCCCGTTCATGTTTAATCTACACACACACACACACACACACACACACACACATTTAATGGAGTCACACTGCAAAAAATTACTTGGTATTTTTGTCTTGTTTTCAGTAAAAATATCAAAAAATGTATCATAGCTTTATACAGTGTGATGGAGTTACTTTACACAATTTCACTCATATCTGCAGTGCATTTCAATTAAAAATTTAACCGTTTCATAATTACAGTACAACTGCATTTTTGGAGATGTGAATTAAATATTTGAATTGTAATTGTGATGTTTCAGCGGAGCGGTGAGTGTGTAATTGTGCACTACTTACGCATTCAGGCGGTCTGCAATACTTTGCCACGCTTTTTCTCTTTGCTTTATCACTGTGGCGGTGTTGCCTTTCTTCTTAATTATATCTTTTACCTCCTCGTATGCCTCCATGAGGATTTGTGCTTCCGACGGGGAAAAGTACGCGGCTCTAGTTGCCATGGTAAATCAGTTAATCTGTGATCTGTGGCGGGGTCTATTTGAGTGAGCCGTGAGCGCGCACCTATCCAGGATTGGTTTCACCTGGCTTAATGAATCCGTGTCTGCTCATCCTGGCTTGGTCTTTGTGCAACCAATTAAGCCTGGACGCACATGTTTTGGCTTCATTGAGCTCAGCTGAGTCATTTATCCCGGATGTCTTAATTCTACTTTTGTGCAACAGGCCCCAGGATGAGCAGACACGGATTCATTAAGCCAGGTGAAACCAATCCTGGATAGGTGCGCGCTCACGGCTCACTCAAATAGACCCCGCCACAGATCACAGATTAACTGATTTACCATGGCAACTAGAGCCGCGTACTTTTCCCCGTCGGAAGCACAAATCCTCATGGAGGCATACGAGGAGGTAAAAGATATAATTAAGAAGAAAGGCAACACCTCCACAGTGATAAAGCAAAGAGAAAAAGCGTGGCAAAGTATTGCAGACCGCCTGAATGCGTAAGTAGTGCACAATTACACACTCACCGCTCCGCTGAAACATCACAATTACAATTCAAATATTTAATTCACATCTCCAAAAATGCAGTTGTACTGTAATTATGAAACGGTTAAATTTTTAATTGAAATGCACTGCAGATATGAGTGAAATTGTGTAAAGTAACTCCATCACACTGTATAAAGCTATGATAAATGTTTTGATATTTTTACTGAAAACAAGACAAAAATACCAAGTAATTTTTTGCAGTGTGACTCCATTAAATGTGTGTGTGTGTGTGTGTGTGTGTGTAGATTAAACATGAACGGGCCAAAACGGACATGGCAGCAGGTCAAAATCAAATACAAGAACATTCTGCAGAATGGTATGGTCCCTGACTAATATTTAACAAAGCACAAGCATATATTGTACCCAGAAGGTGCCTGCTCACACATTGTCTGTACTGTTTTAGCAGTGAAAAAGAATACCCACAGACAAGGCACGGGTGGTGGGTCACCAAAGGCTGACCTTACCCCAGCAGAGGACATGGCCTTGGAGCTAAATAAAGGCAGGCCCGTCTTAGAGGGGATCCCTGGGGGGAAAGAGACGAGCATAGGTTCCTCCCAAGATGCCACCCGCTTCATTCAAGGTATGTCCTTCCATCTCTACATGGGATACAACCACATTCATATTGAATCAATTTGGACTGTCTGACTTTGGTTTACCTATTGCCTTGCAGTGTCTGGCAGCACTGTGTTCCTGTTAGAGCCACCAGCACAAGCACCAGACGATGCTGATCCAGTGAGTACTCCATCAAAGGCATACTGTAGGCCTGGCATGTCTTGTCTACTAGCTTCAATATGAATCCGATTAAATGTGATAGGGTGAAGGCCCCAGTGCAGCAGCAACAGCACATGATGGAGACGATGATGAGGAGGAGACCATCTCTCTGGATTCCAGAAGGCATGAGGTATCATGTTAAGACTGTGAAAGTACTATTTACTCTACAATGGTGAGGAGTCCTCATCAAAATCAAAAAATCTAATTTCTTTTACAGGACCCAGATGCTATACAGTGGGAAAACCAGCCTGGCAACATAGTGCGTATTAATAAAAGGACACCACATCCTGCCAAATTCCAGCTGCGCTAATTGTATTGTGTTCACAGAGCTCACAAGCTATCAGAAAGTTGTATGGCAACCACCTCCGGCGCCAAATAGAACTGGCAGACATAGACATTCAGTACAAGAAGAAAAAGATGGAAAATCTTGCACTGGAGTCCGAAATAAAAAAGAGGACAATTAGGAAACTGGACCTTGAAATAAAAAAACTTGAGAGGGAGGTGAGATATGCCTTCAATGTACACTGTATGCTAACTGTAACACAAATGTATTAATCATTATTTTTCTTTCCTCCCCCAGCTCCAAGAAGATGACACAGCTCAAAATAAAAATTAGGTATATTCTCGTAAAGTCAAGTGAGCCATGACATATGAGCTCTTATTGTGAGCACACAGGACGGTGGCATCTTTCTAAGGTTTTTTTTATTTTCCCAGCAATCAGTACAACCAAGTCATCGTTATAAGGCATCGCCCTCTTTTGCCCACCCCCCCAGCACCAGGTGTGGCCACTAGCCTATATGAAGGCCCAAAATTGTGTGTTCCTTTCTGCTCTGACAATGGCATGCCCATTCGTGCGAGATGTGGTGGATGAAGAAGCACTTGTGCTGAGGAGAGCCTTCAGGCGAGAAAGGGTCTTCAGGGACCGGTTGGACCCACTGGCCTTCCCTGATGACCATCTATATGAAAGATACAGGTTTTCTGCAGATGGCATCAGGTATCTATGCAGACTACTGGGTCCCAGGATTAAGCACCGCACTGCACGGAGCCATGCACTGAGTGTGGAGCAAATGGTTTGTGTGGCCTTGCGCTTTTTTGCTAGTGGAGCCTTCCTGTACTCAGTGGGGGATGCAGAACAGCTGAACAAGGCCACAATTTGCCGCACAATAAGGAGTGTGTGTCTGGCTATCAAAGCATTAGCAGATGTCTTCATCTCCTTCCCTGGCCACAGAAGACTCTGTGACATCAAAGAGGAGTTCTATAGGATTGCAGGTAAGAGGATCTACAAATTACAGGACAACTGTTAACACATAGTAGGATACTCATTACTTTGTGTGACAGGTTTCCCCAATGTCATTGGTGCAGTGGACTGCACACACATAAGGATAAAAGCCCCCTCAGGTGCCCATGAGGCCGATTTTGTGAATAGGAAATCCTTTCACAGCATTAATGTTCAGGTGAACATAACTTTTTGATATTGTCCATTGACGAACACTCTGCATTGCCAGTGATGTGCATTGATTGGTGTAATATTCCTCATCTTATGATTTCAGATGGTCTGCAATGCTGACTGTGTGATCAGCAATGTTGTGGCAAAATGGCCTGGCTCAGTCCATGACTCCAGAATCTTTCGGGCCTCTGAAATCTATCAGTGCCTATCACAAGGTAAGCCACACAACCCCTATTTATAACCATCATGGCTGTGTCAAGAATATCACTGTGTTTATGAGGTAGTAATGATGAGATTTTGTGTTGACAGGTGAATTCTCTGGTGTGTTGCTGGGAGACAGGGGGTATGGCTGCCAGCCTTTTCTCCTGACACCTTTCACAGACCCCCAGGAAGCACAGCAGGCCTACAACCATGCCCATGCCAGGACCAGGGCCAGAGTTGAAATGACCTTTGGCCTCCTGAAGGCACGCTTTCACTGCCTTCACAAATTAAGGGTCAGCCCTGTTAGGGCATGTGATATTACTGTGGCTTGTGCTGTCCTCCACAATGTGGCCTGCCTGAGGAAGGAGAGGGCCCCCAGAGTGCCACCAGCCATGGACTGGGACAATCCGGCAATCTTCCCTGATGACGACAGTGGTCGGCTGCTGAGGGACCAATATGTGTTGAATTATTTTAGTTAGTATGTGTGCTTTCAATTTTGGTTAAATATGTCCTGCGGTGGCAGAGGAATTTGGGTTTTTTTGGGTTCGTTTTTTGACGAATTTGGCCTCTTATGATGTTTGTGCGGTATACTGTGTGTAATACAAGGCTGCAGGGAGGCTACTGCATCCATTAATTTGTCTGTTCAGTTGATGTGTATGGATTTGTCCTGCATTTATTTTAGTGTGCAGACATGCAGGGTGTGTTATATACAGACCTTTGAATGTGTATGTATCATTTTGTATAATATGCTTGGATTCTGTGCTTTCCATCTTGTAGAGTCACTGTGACTTCAGTTTCGAAAGGAGCTGATGGTTTACCTGCTTTGTTTTGTCCTTATTCAATAAAGGAACATAATGTTACACATTGTGTTTTTATATTCATATGGAATGTGTATTTGTTTATATGACAGAGTACTAGGGCCACACTGAAGAAAAAGGATAAAGTCATAAATTTATGAGGCTGGTTCTTTCTGCAGAAAAGCTACATATTGTTTTTACAGTTTTGATACTTATGACAATGTGATACTTAATATTCTGGCACATCAGCATGTCTTTGTTTATGAAACCATACTGAAGTACAATTTCACGAAATGCCCCACATCTGTCATTTTAACAACTGTCCTCCTTTAAAACAACTGGTTACAATATTATGACTTGTGTTTTTTTCCCCTCTGTGGCCCTAATATTCTATCATTTTATATATAGCCTTATAGTCTATGGGAAACTGTAAATTATCTAATGATAGCAACATCATCTAAAAATCATTTTTTATCCAAAATCATTGAAATTAATGATCACAAACGTTTAAATAATAACAGTGGGTCTAGTTATATGTGATAACAATGTATAGTGAGCAGTGAAATAACTATTGGTTTCCATTTGTGGTGACTGCTGACTGACATTAGGGATGAGATTAAATAGATCCTGGAATTTAGCCTGGTCTGGAGCAGGCTAGCTCCACAGAATAAATCTCCATGGTAATTTATACCATAACATATCCTCCTGCCCCCTATCCATCTTTAGTGCAACCGGATTACGGATCAATTGAGCCAGGATCACCAAGATATCCTGGCTTAATCCCTTATCCTAGTTTTGTGCAACAGGCCCCAGGACATAAGCATTTAGTCTACACCTGTTGTTTACCAAGCATGTGACAAATCAAATGTTTTTTAATGTTTTATTTAGTAGGTAATCAAAGACCACTTGATATTACTTGGGTTTACATGTTTTTTTTAAAATTGGAGTATTTTTATGTGGCCATTGTACACAGACCCCATTGGCCAACCACCATATCATTCAATGACTTCTCTTTCCTCCATATGCACTATATAAAGCTGGACATGTAAAAACAAATTATATTTTCCTTTCACCTGCCCTGTGCTTTCAGGTCAATGATATTAAGGAGAGGAGGAGACAAGAAAAGAAGGTAAGGAGAGAAACCCTACTTCTGTAACGGTTTTCTTCGGTGGAAGAAGGAGAGGACCAAAGTGCAGCGTGGTTAGTGTTCATCTTATTTTAATAAATCCAAAACTGAACACTACAAATACAAAAACAACAAACGTGAAAACCCGAAACAGTTCTATCTGGTGCAGACACACAAAGACTGAAGACAACCACCCACAAAAACCAATACAACACAGACTACCTAAATATGGTTCCCAATCAGAGACAATGACTAACACCTGCCTCTGATTGAGAACCATATCAGGCCAAAACGAGAAACCCCACATAGAAACAGAAAACAGATCATACCCACCCAACTCACACCCTGACCACACTAAAACAAAGAAAATACAAAAGAACTATGGTCAGAACGTGACAACGTCAGACAATTGTGATCTCCAATTGATCAACATATGGCCCTTATACAGTACATACACACACAGTCCTTTCGGTAAACCTATGAATTAAAAAACACTATTTGGAGTCAGGTTCTTTAAGATACAATTTATTACATGTCCCAGAATCTGTCCTTAAGTAGAATGACTTCATGGGACATTTCATTCCGGACCGACCTATCGTGTCCCAGAGAAAGGGATGACGATCCTTCCCAGTTTCTGGGAGAGGTATATCTCCCTCCTGGTCTGTCTGTTGAGGCTGGACAGGGCGGCCTGGAGGATCCCCCTCAGAGTCGTAGTGGTAGAGCCTGAACTCCGGGAGCCGCTGCTCACCGGAGGGAGACGGCCTGTGTACCTGTGATGAGGGGTCTGGCCAAGCTTCTGTGAAAAGAGGAGAAATCCGTTATCTATTATGTTGTCTAACTACACAGTGCAGTTTAAATCAGGAGTCACCAACCGTCCTCCTGAAGAGCTACTGTATGTGCCAGCTTCTGCTCCAGCCCTATACAAGCACCTGATTCAGCCAATCCCGGTTCGAAGGAGCAGATGATTAGTTAGAATCAGGTGTGTTAGATTAGGGCTGGAATGCACTGCATGCACGCACACACACACACCTGATTGGGATTGACATTAAGGTCTGAAAAGAACATTCTTTTAAAAATATATTTTTAACGATAATTTGCAAGAAAATGTAAATGAGCTATTAACACGCTGAGATGCCACATACAGTATTGTCTGCCTGTCAGGGGAAGAAGCAGAAAAATACTGAAATTATTTTGTATTTTGGTTGTTATCAGTTTCTAAATATCTCAGAGAAGGCTCAACTTGCCTAACTGCCATAAATGCCGTTTTATTTCACCTAATGTTGACTTCCTGCAAGCACAGGAATCTCAGCACATCGGCTTTTACACTATGATATGACTATTAGATGTTCAATATTTCTTTAGATAAAAAAAAAAAAAAAAGGAATAGTTGCACCATATTAAAACGAGAGTTCAGTTTCATTAACAAGGTTGACCTAAAAATTAGGGACATGTTGTGTTTTTAAAATGAACATTAAACACAAATCACATGCAATAAATGATATTTTTCACAAATTACTTTGTCAAAGCAACAAAAAAGTTAGGGCTTTACAATGAGAGTCAAAACTTCAACAAACTTTAGGGTTAAGTGGGTTAAATAGTAAAAGTCACAGAGGATGGACATTTTAAAATGCTGAATTATGGCTCTTTAGCAAGTCTTTATTCATATATAAAGAAAATCTGATTCATTGAATTTTCCATCTGGTCTATATTAAATGGTACTTAATTTAATATAGCAGGTGTTTAAAAATGCAATATTTGTGCAACATTTCTAATAACACTATCGAAGGGACGCAAAGGCATTCAATTCGCGGATATGGAATGACCCATATACTCTTGAAGAATAGACCTTCTGAATGCCTCATGAGTTTAATTCAACTGTCCCCATCAGAACCCAACATATAAGCTAGTTTTACTCCAATGTTTGTAAACGATGTAAATCTAAACAAACACTATATAACCTCCAGAAATTGTATCATGTTGATATCATGGATGGTCAGTCCTTGCATCCATAGCTCTGTCTATGAATTTGGAAGTGGTTACATTTCTCCAGGCCCGTCCCTCAGCCTTTTTACCAAAACAGACACGCGCGGGGGATATTGTTTCAATTAATGATTCTAGTTTAAATGTCAATCCCTACACACACACACACACACGTGCGCACTTACCTTTTTGTTGAAAAGCTCAGGGTTAATGTATTCTGCCTTTGCATCGGCATGGGTGTCAAAGGTCATCTTATTCAGCCAGTCCTGTTGCTCCGTCCTCAGAATGGTTGACGACTGCTCCTCTGGTATCTCTTTCATGTTTCCTGTGCACTGATTGGTCGAGGGGTCCAGGTCAAGTCCTTCGACCAAAGAGATCACAACATATTTAGGTGTGGGTGATGGAGAGGCGTCAACCGCCAAAGGGCCAGCAGCAGTTACATTCAATGGAGATACATTCATCTCCTTGTCTAACGTTGATGTCTTCTTCTGATCACAGAGGGCAGAGTTATCAGGTGTAGAGCTGATAAACAGCGGGGCCCCGTCTGCTTTTCTGGCCTGGAGAAGTTTCAGCAGGACTTTGGAAACTACCATCTCTAGCTCCTTGTAGGTCCCTCTTCTCTCAAGGAAAGCTTTGAATTCCTCATTCAGGTACTGAGCCATGGGGTCGCAGAGACTGACAATGGATGACAGGGCTTGGGAAGAGGAGCCTGAGGTTCTGCTGAACAGAACCGTGTCTTCATCTGACATCCATTCCTGGTCCTGGTCCAACAGTTTTAGATTTCTGAAGAGGTCACATTCTGATATGAGAGAATAACCTTGACTGTTGTCGGGGTCGGAGCTTCCCGGCTCATCCATCCTCATCAGACTGTTGTCGGGGTCGGAGCTTCCCAGCTCATCCATCCTCTTCAGATTGTTGTCGGGGTCGGAGCTTCCCGGCTCATCCATCCTCATCAGACTGTTGTCGGGGTCGGAGCTTCCCAGCTCATCCATCCTCTTCAGACTGTTGTCGGGGTCGGAGCTTCCCGGCTCATCCATCCTCTTCAGACTGTTGTCGGGGTCGGAGCTTCCCACCGCATCCATCCTCATCAGACTGTTGTCAGGGTCTGAGCTTCCCGCCGCATCCATCCTCATCAGACTGTTGTCAGGGTCTGAGCTTCCCGCTGCATCCGTCCTCATCAGACTGTTGTCAGGGTCTGAGCTTCCCGCCGCATCCATCCTCATCAGACTGTTGTCAGGGTCTGAGCTTCCCGGCTCATCCATCCTCTTCAGACTGTTGTCAGGGTCTGAGCTTCCCACCGCATCCATCCTCTCCAGACTGTTGTCAGGGTCTGAGCATCCCGGCTCATCCATCCTCTTCAGACTGTTGTCAGGGTCTGAGCATCCCGGCTCATCCATCCTCTTCAGACTGTTGTCAGGGTCTGAGCTTCCCGGCTCATCCATCCTCATCCGACTGTTGTCAGGGTCTGAGCTTCCCGCTGCATCCATCCTCTTCAGACTGCTGTCAGGGTCTGAGCATCCCACCACATCCATCCTCTTCAGACTGTTGTCAGGGTCTGAGCTTCCCACTGCATCCATCCTCACCAGACTGTTGTCAGGGTCTGAGCTTCCCACTGCATCCATCCTCACCAGACTGTTGTCAGGGTCTGAGCTTCCCACTGCATCCATCCTCTTCAGAATAGATGTTCAGAATCCAGACGTTATAACGGCCTGTAACAGGCCTAATGTTCTTTCAATGTAGACTATGTAGGCCTAGTCATTTTTTGCAAACGAAAAAGGCTTGGCTTACTACTTGTCCAATCACTTGTCTCAGTGATTGCACAAATGCATAATGGGAACAATAGAATTAAAGAATTAGAATGTTGGCCAATTATGCATCATCCATTATGTCATTGAGAAGAAAATAAGTCATTCACAGAACATAGAAACAAATAAATATGATTAAGATTTCTGAATGTTTTATTTCTGTGATGATCAGTCTTTGTTTAAATAGGTGTAGGCTTTGGCTATAGGGATGGACCAACAGCCATGTGGTAGCCCACCGCATTATAGCTTATACCTTGAATATAGCATCAATTACACATAATTATTTACTCAAATATTTTACATTTGACTAAAGAAAAAAAAAAGAGAGAAATAAATTCTAAGACACGTCACATAAAAGTACCATTTTGATCCAATAGAGGTCACGTGAATCCATAAAATTAGGTTACGGATTTCATTGCAGCCGTGAGTCAGTCGGACGAGCGGTGTACTTTTTCGATCGAATTCCATGATTTATTATTATTGTGTATGATGTGTATGCTAGAGGCAGATTGCAGTTTTTTTTAAACTCATCGCGTTTCTAAAAATAGTGTGCTCCCTTGCAATAGTCTTTCCTATTTGATACAATAAGTGACAATTGTAGGCCTGTTTCTTATATGTTCATCCATTTGTAGGTATGCTAGGGCCATTGCCTCTATAGGATTAGGCTGTGAAAGTGACCATAGTGACGTTTTTTCCCCCCACTCTGAGCGGAATGAGTTCAGTTGCCTTCCTGTGCGTTAGTTTGACAACTAGCTGTCCAATCGGCAGGCAATCGGTTAACATCGGCTAACATCGGGACATGCTTTTATGGATCAATAAGAAGATGCTCAATGGGGCTAAGCAAAATATTTGTTTTCTAATCCGGATATGCAAATGACCTGATTCGCTGACTGAAATCATATAGGTGTAATTACCACGAAGTAAGGCAATTGGGGACAACAAGAACAAGTAGGTGTGTTCTCGTGAGTGTTTTAAAGTAGTAATAATCTACAACGTTCACGAGATGATCACGTTTGGCGGCTACAATATTTCTATAAATTCTGTACGTTTGAGTCCACTGTTGAGGTGTCGCAAAACCGGCGAATTGAACACCGATACATTGTTGCGGCTCAGCTCAGTGTTGCGCGGGTGGGAACAAAATAGCTCTGTAGTCTGAATCGTTTCTAATGTGTCCCTTCTGGTTAACGCCTCCTTGGCGAAATAAGCGACAGAGCTGGCCAAAATTAGATGTAGTAAAGTAGGCTACGTGTTTTACTTTCATAGCTCATTTGTGACGTTTAATAGACTACAGATAAATTACATTAAGGGTGTGTTCGTAAATTCAATCTGGAATGTCACAGTGCGCTATGGGCGTTCGTATATTCAGAGCGTTGTCAGATTGTCCATTCATAAATTCAGAGCGTTGTCAGATTGTCCATTCATAAACTCAGAGCGTTGTCAGATTGTCTATTCATAAATTCAGAGCGTTGTCAGATTGTCCATTCATAAATTCAGAGCGTTGTCAGATTGTCCATTCATTAACTCAGAGCGTTGTCAGATTGTCTATTCATAAATTCAGAGCGTTGTCAGATTGTCCATTCATAAATTCAGAGCGTTGTCAGATTGTCCATTCATAAATTCAGAGCGTTGTCAGATTGTCCATTCATAAACTCAGAGCGTTGTCAGATTGTCTATTCATAAATTCAGAGCGTTGTCAGATTGTCCATTCATAAACTCAGAGCGTTGTCAGATTGTCCGTTAGTAAATTCAGAGAGTTTCGCTCTCTGAGCGTTCAGAGCGCACACTGGACGCTCTGGCCGAGTACAGTTGATCAGTGTTCTGACCTCACAACGGTAGTCAAGCACCCAAGCTAACTGGCTAATGTTGGCTAGGTTGCTACCTACTTCCAAATACAATTGAGAGAACACCTCACTCTGACCATTTTACTCACCCTAGCAGAGCTGGTTAGGCTGTTTTATAATCCAGAGTTTTGGTGACTGTTTACTGACACCTGCTACAGTCAAGGGGTGTTGAGTGTTAGTATACTAAACTGGATACAATTTTTAAAACATTACAATATATTCACAACATATTTCACAACACATTAAGTGTGTGCCTTCAGGCCACTACTCTACTACCACATATCTACAATACAAAATCCATGTGTACGTGTGTGTATAGTGCATATGTTATCATGTGTGTATGCATGTGTCTGTTCCTATGTTTGTGTTGTTTCACAGTCCCCGCTGTTCCATAAGGTGTATTTTTTGTCTTGTAGGGTATGCATGGGTGTCCGAGCTGTGAACCAGTAGTTCAAACAGACACCTCTCGGTGCATTCAACATGTCAATACCTCTCACAAATAGTAGTGATGAAGTCAATCTCTCCTCCACTTTGGGCTGCCCTGTTCTGAGCCAATTGCAATTTTCCTAAGTCCCTCTT
Source organism: Salvelinus alpinus (assembly GCF_045679555.1). Classification (NCBI taxonomy): domain Eukaryota; kingdom Metazoa; phylum Chordata; class Actinopteri; order Salmoniformes; family Salmonidae; genus Salvelinus; species Salvelinus alpinus. The sequence goes on along the minus strand of NC_092104.1, from coordinate 7,365,858 downwards.
TGTGGCACCTGACCACACAGCTGAACAGTAGTCCAGGTATGACAAAACTAGAGCCTGTAGGACCTGCCTTGTTGATAGTGCTGGTAAGAAGGTAGAGCAGCGCTTTATTATGGACAGACTTCTCCCAATCTTAGCTACTGTTGTATCAATATGTTTTGAGAGGTCTTCAGTGAGAGTGAGATGTTATCAGTGAGATGTCTTCAGTGAGAGGTCTTCAGTGAGATGTTATCAGTGAGATGTTATCAATGAGACGTTTTCAGTCCCTGTGTCCAAGACCACCAAGGTAACCTGTCTAAATGACTACCGCCCCGTAGCACTCACGTCTGTAGCCATGAAGTGCTTTGAAAGGCTGGTCATGCCTCACATCAACAACATCATCCCAGACCCTGGACCCACTCCAATTTGCATACCGCCCCAACAGATCCAAAGATGATGCAATCTCTAATGCACTCCACACGGCCCTTTCCCACCTGGACAAAATGAACACCTATGTGAGAATGCTGTTCATTGACTACAGCTCAGCATTCAACACCATAGTGCCCTCCACACTCATCACTAAACTAAGGACCCTGGGATTGAACACCTCCCTCTGCAACTGGATCCTGGACTTCCTGACAGGCTGCCCCCAGTTGGTAACGGTAGGTAACAACACAGAGAGACCTGGCAGTGTGGTGCCAGGACAACAACCTCTCCCTCAACATCAGTAAGAAAAAGGAGCTGATTGTGGACTACAGGAAACGGAGGGCCGAGCACGCCCCCATCCACATCGACGAGGCTGTAGTGGAGCAGGTCGAGAGCTTTAAGTTCCTCGGTGTCCACATCACTAAGGAATTATCATGGTCCACACACACCAACACAGTCGTGAAGAGGGCACGACAACACCTGTTCCCCCTCAGGAGACTGAAAAGATTCGGCATGGGCTCCAGATCCTCAAAACGTTATACAGCCCTAACCATTGAGAGCATCTTGACTGGCTGCATCACCTGTGTAGTATGGCAACTGCTTGTCTTCCGACCGCAAGGCGCTACAGAGGGTTGTGGGTACGGCACAGTACATCACTGGGGCCGAGCTCACTGCCATCTATGACCTCTATACCAGGCCGTGTCAGAGGAAGGCCCTAAAAATGGGCAAATATTCCAGCCACCCAATTCATAGACCTGTTCTCTCTGCTACCGCACTGCAAGAGGTACCGATGCACCAAGTCTGGAACCAACAGGAACCTGAACAGCTTCTGCCCTCAAGCCATAAGACTGCTAAATATACTGAACAAAAATAAAAACGCAACATGCAACAATTTCAATGATTTGACTGAGTTACTGTAATATAAAGAACTCAAGTCCATTGAAATAAATTAATTAAGCCCTAATCTATGGCTTTCACATGATTGGTCAGGGGCGCAGCCATGGGTGGACTTGGGAGTTTTTCCCCACAAAAGGGCTTTATTAGACATATATACTCCTCAGTTCCATCAGCTGTTCAGGTGGCTGGTCTCAGATGATACCGCAGGTGAAGAGGTCCCTGGGCTGGCGTGGTTAGATGTGGTCTGCGGTTGTGAGGCCGTTTGGACGTACTACTAAACTCTCTAAAACAACGTTGGGAGGCGGCTTATGGTACAGAAATGAACATGAAATTCTCTGGCAACAGCTCTGGTGGATATTTCTGCAGTCAGCATGCCAATTGCACGCTCCCTCAAAACTTGAGACATCTGTGGCATTGTGTGTGAAAAAACTGCACATTTTAGTGTGGCCTTTTGTCCCCAGCACAAGGTTGACCTGTGTAATGGTCATGCTGTTTAATAAGCTTCTTGATATTCCACACTTGTCAGGTGGATGGATTATCTTGGCAAAGGAGAAATGCTCACTAACAGAGATGTTAAGAAATTTGTGCACAAAAGTTGACAGAAATAATCTATTTGCGCATATGGAAAATGTCTGGTATCTTTTATTTCAGCTCATGAAACATAGGACCAACACGGTACATGCTGCATTTATATTTTGGTTCAGTATAGATAGTTAAATAGTTAACCAATAGCTACCCTGACTATCTGTATTGACCCTTATTGCAATAATTTATGACTCATCACATACGTTCCTATTACGGTTTATCTATATTGTTGCCTAGGCACTTTATCTGTACATATATGCACATATCTACCTCAATTACCTCGTACCCCTGCACATCAACACAGTAATGGTACCGTGTATATAGCCAAGTTATCGTTAATCATTGTGCATTTATTCCTTTTGCATTTTACACACAATTAAATAAAATGTGACTCGAGTATGGTGCCCTCTAGTGGCAGGTTGTCGCTAGATGCCAAATTAAAAAGTCTGAACACTATCCCATCCACAGTTTGCCTTGTCTGGCAGGCCACTGATTTTCATGTAGGCTACAACTTTCAGCTATGTCCATTGTTTCCGGATTTGAAATACAGACCAGCCTATTATGGAAATGTCCGTTAATGTATAGTGGAATCCGTTTCTATGGTGTCACTCTGACCACAGACTTTGTCCCGCCTTCACAACATCCCTACACATTAACTTACCTATTGTTGAATCTTGCCTTTCCCCTTCACGTCTACAGTATATCTTGCCCAGGGACTGCAGTTGAAAATTATTTAAAACACACACTTTATTAAACAATAGGACCGTCCCTCTAAAACTAACATTTTAAAAAGTGTTCCCATTCCCAACACATTTATTCACCCAGCCTCAGGGACAAGCTCACAGCAGCCAGACAGACAAGCTCCCAGCAGTCATTCACCCAGCCACAGGGACAAGCTCACAGCAGCCAGACAATGGGACCAAATGGTTAGCCATCTTTATTATGAAACATTGGACTGAATCACACAGCTGTTACAACCTACTGGCAGACAGACCTCTCCCAGCTCAGTGTAAGGTACCTGTTACATAGGACCACTGTCACTGTGAGGTAAAATAAGTCTGTGTTAAACAATGGCACCCTATTCCCTATATAGCGCACTACTATAGACCAGAACCCTATATAGTGCACTACTATAGTCCAGAGCCCTATTCCCTATATAGCGCACTACTTTAGACCAGAGCCCTATTCCCTATATAGCGCACTGTATATGAACACAGCACATAAGTGCCCTACAATTTGGCCAGAACCCTATAAAGGGAATAGGGTGTCATTTTGGACTCAACTTCAGTCCCCTGGCGTTGCCCCAATCAGGTCTGACCCTTCACTACTAAGACCTTGGGGGAGGGGGAGGGGGGGGGGGGGCTGTTCTGTTCCAGTGGCTATATCGGCCACTCAGATATACATATATACGTGTGTTAGTCTCTCGTGATGACAAATAAGATTTAGTTCACGGTGACAAGATTATATTTATGTCGAGAGAAAGGCGGTGGGGTTCCGATTTTGAAATGTGTATGTTCCGTTTGACAATACGGGTGGGAGTGACGATGATGAGCTGACTGGAGAGTAGACTTACAGCCAACAGACTGGATAGTAGACGTACAGCTAAATGTGAGGAGTCAGAACTACTGTTTTCACTTCCCACTTTGTCTTGAGCAGACTGCAGTGGGTGGGGTATACAGCCGCCTTATAAAACACAGAGGGAGATAAATGCTTTTGGTTCAGAAGGAGGTCTCAGAATACAAATGGAGAAAATATGTCCAATGCAAAGAGGAGCATCCTCATAAAACAGAAAATAAATGGAAACTGAAGTACATTATGAGTATTTTTCCGTTTTCCAATCCTAAAAAGTCATTTTGGACCAGCGGGGAGAATAAAACAGAGACAATTATCAACCAATCAATTACACTTGTAACTGATGACAATATTGGCTTATTAAATCGGTTGCCATTTTGTTTCAGTCTGCTCAGTGGACTGGCTCCAAACTGAGGGGATGGACAACGATGAGGGCTTGTTCCACAGAATACAGTGCAACTACAGAAGCAGAGAAGTCAAAAGGAAAACATTTCAGCACATACTTCCAGGGCCTAGCTAACATTTCATTTTGGGGTGTGACAGACCAAGGTGAGACTAGAGAACAGGAAACAGAAAATAAGAAAAGCAGAACCACAACTTTTCATTCTGTCAGAAAAAATCTCCTTCCACAAATTAGTGCTACCACAAGATGCATACGGTACTCAAGCTGTGATTTCTTGTTCTTCCTCTTTTTAAACAAACAGCAAAACTAAAACACAGGATTTTTATTTTTATCATTTCCTTCTACTTTTCCCCCCTCCTTAGTTCACCATCTTTAACATGGAAGTACTCTAACCATTTATGTTTTCCTGTCTTTTTCATGTTAATTTAAGAAAATAGTAGAAAGTTAGTAACGGCCTCCAACTCTCACCAGGAGGAGAAACCTGTCTGATCCAGGGTCCTGCGTAAAGGGTAGGCTGGGGCGAGGCTGCAGCCAGGCGCCGGAGCGAGGTTGCTCCTGGGCTGCTAGGATGACATGTATGTGTGAGGAAATAATGGAGGAGAGGATGTGTGGGGAGATGGGGAGGAGAGAGTGAGGGAAGGTACAGAGAGAAGGGAAAGGACATACATTTGGTTGTGGGGGTGAGGAAGGGAGAGAGAAAGGGCTACACACTGGTCAGGTAATCAGTCCATTGGTCTCTTTTCTCCATGTTTCTTTGTAAACTCTTCTGCGTTCTTAAAGAATTTTTTCCGGTCCTTTGAGTATTCTTCTGCTAAGTCTGCCCTCAGGGGGTGCTCTGGCTGGGGGTCGTTCACCAACGCAATCAGGGACTGAATTACTGCAGAATAGACAGGGAAAACAAACGCATTACTACAAAATCAATTACTACACTGAGAACCTATAATGACTAGTGCAAGTTTTTATTTTCCTGTCATCTGCTCCAGTGTCAGGGTATTACGGGGGAGGCAGGTTGCTCCAGTGTCAGGGTATTACGGGGGAGGCAGGTTGCTCCAGTGTCAGGGTATTACGGGGGAGGCAGGTTGCTCCAGTGTCAGGGTATTACGGAGGAGGCAGGTTGCTCCAGTGTCAGGGTATTACGGGGGAGGCAGGTTGCTCCAGTGTCAGGGTATTACGGGGGAGGCAGGTTGCTCCAGTGTCAGGGTATTACGGAGGAGGCAGGTTGCTCCAGTGTCAGGGTATTACGGGGGAGGCAGGTTGTGTCAGGGTATTACGGAGGTGGCAGGTTGCTCCAGTGTCAGGGTATTACGGGGGAGGCAGGTTGCTCCAGTGTCAGGGTATTACGGGGGAGGCAGGTTGCTCCAGTGTCAGGGTATTACGGGGGAGGCAGGTTGCTCCAGTGTCAGGGTATTACGGGGGAGGCAGGTTGCTCCAGTGTCAGGGTATTACGGAGGAGGCAGGTTGCTCCAGTGTCAGGGTATTACGGGGGAGGCAGGTTGCTCCAGTGTCAGGGTATTACGGAGGAGGCAGGTTGCTCCAGTGTCAGGGTATTACGGAGGAGGCAGGTTGCTCCAGTGTCAGGGTATTACGGGGGAGGCAGGTTGCTCTGTCAGGGTATTACGGAGGAGGCAGGTTGCTCCAGTGTCAGGGTATTACGGGGGAGGCAGGTTGCTCCAGTGTCAGGGTATTACGGGGGAGGCAGGTTGCTCCAGTGTCAGGGTATTACGGGGGAGGCAGGTTGCTCCAGTGTCAGGGTATTACGGAGGAGGCAGGTTGCTCCAGTGTCAGGGTATTACGGGAGAGGCAGGTTTGCTCCAGTGTCAGGGTATTACGGAGGAGGCAGGTGGCTCCAGTGTCAGCGTATTACGGAGGAGGCAGGTTGCTCCAGTGTCAGGGTATTACGGAGGAGGCAGGTTGCTCCAGTGTCAGGGTATTACGGAGGAGGCAGGTTGCTCCAGTGTCAGGGTATTACGGAGGAGGCAGGTAGTGTCAGGGTATTACGGAGGAGGCAGGTTGCTCCAGTGTCAGGGTATTACGGAGGAGGCAGGTTGCTCCAGTGTCAGGGTATTACGGAGGAGGCAGGTTGCTCCAGTGTCAGGGTATTACGGAGGAGGCAGGTTGCTCCAGTGTCAGGGTATTACGGAGGAGGCAGGGCTCCAGTGTCAGGGTATTACGGAGGAGGCAGGTTGCTCCAGTGTCAGGGTATTACGGAGGAGGCAGGTTGCTCCAGTGTCAAGGTATTACGGGGGAGGCAGGTTGCTCCAGTGTCAGGGTATTACGGAGGAGGCAGGTTGCTCCAGTGTCAGGGTATTACGGAGGAGGCAGGTTGCTCCAGGGTATTACCGGGGAGGCAGGTTGCTCCAGGGTATTACCGAGGAGGCAGGTTGCTCCAGTGTCAGGGTATTACGGAGGAGGCAGGTGGCTCCAGTGTCAGGGTATTACGGAGGAGGCAGGTTGCTCCAGTGTCAGGGTATTACGGGGGAGGCAGGTTGCTCCAGTGTCAGGGTATTACGGAGGAGGCAGGTTGCTCCAGGGTATTACCGGGGAGGCAGGTTGCTCCAGGGTATTACCGAGGAGGCAGGTTGCTCCAGTGTCAGGGTATTACGGAGGAGGCAGGTGGCTCCAGTGTCAGGGTATTACGGAGGAGGCAGGTTGCTCCAGTGTCAAGGTATTACGGGGGAGGCAGGTTGCTCCAGTGTCAGGGTATTACGGGGGAGGCAGGTTGCTCCAGTGTCAGGGTATTACGGAGGAGGCAGGTTGCTCCAGGGTATTACCGGGGAGGCAGGTTGCTCCAGGGTATTACGGAGGAGGCAGGTTGCTCCAGTGTCAGGGTATTACGGAGGAGGCAGGTTGCTCCAGTGTCAGGGTATTACGGAGGAGGCAGGTAGTGTCAGGGTATTACGGAGGAGGCAGGTTGCTCCAGTGTCAGGGTATTACGGAGGAGGCAGGTAGTGTCAGGGTATTACGGAGGAGGCAGGTAGTGTCAGGGTATTACGGAGGAGGCAGGTAGTGTCAGGGTATTACGGAGGAGGCAGGTAGTGTCACGGTATTACGGAGGAGGCAGGTAGGGTCAGGGTATTACGGAGGAGGCAGGTAGTGTCAGGGTATTACAGAGGAGGCAGGTGGCTCCAGTGTCAGGGTATTACGGGGGAGGCAGGTGGCTCCAGTGTCAGGGTATTACGGGGGAGGCAGGTTGCTCCAGTGTCAGGGTATTACGGGGGAGGCAGGTGGCTCCAGTGTCAGGGTATTACGGGGGAGGCAGGTGGCTCCAGTGTCAGGGTATTACGGAGGAGGCAGGTTGCTCCAGTGTCAGGGTATTACGGGGGAGGCAGGTTGCTCCAGTGTCAGGGTATTACGGAGGAGGCAGGTTGCTCCAGTGTCAGGGTATTACGGGGGAGGCAGGTGGCTCCAGTGTCAGGGTATTACGGAGGAGGCAGGTTGCTCCAGTGTCAGGGTATTACGGGGGAGGCAGGTGGCTCCAGTGTCAGGGTATTACGGGGGAGGCAGGTTGCTCCAGTGTCAGGGTATTACGGGGGAGGCAGGTTGTGTCAGGGTATTACGGGGGAGGCAGGTTGTGTCAGGGTATTACGGAGGTGGCAGGTTGCTCCAGTGTCAGGGTATTACGGGGAGGCAGGTTGCTCCAGTGTCAGGGTATTACGGGGGAGGCAGGTTGCTCCAGTGTCAGGGTATTACGGAGGAGGCAGGTTGCTCCAGTGTCAGGGTATTACGGAGGAGGCAGGTTGCTCCAGTGTCAGGGTATTACGGAGGAGGCAGGTTGCTCCAGTGTCAGGGTATTACGGAGGAGGCAGGTTGCTCCAGTGTCAGGGTATTACGGGGGAGGCAGGTTGCTCCAGTGTCAGGGTATTACGGAGGAGGCAGGTTGCTCCAGTGTCAGGGTATTACGGAGGAGGCAGGTTGCTCCAGGGTATTACGGAGGAGGCAGGTTGCTCCAGGGTATTACGGAGGAGGCAGGTTGCTCCAGTGTCAGGGTATTACGGAGGAGGCAGGTTGCTCCAGTGTCAGGGTATTACGGAGGAGGCAGGTTGCTCCAGTGTCAGGGTATTACGGAGGAGGCAGGTTGCTCCAGTGTCAGGGTATTACGGGGGAGGCAGGTTGCTCCAGTGTCAGGGTATTACGGGGGAGGCAGGTTGCTCCAGTGTCAGGGTATTACGGGGGAGGCAGGTTGCTCCAGTGTCAGGGTATTACGGGGGAGGCAGGTGGCTCCAGTGTCAGGGTATTACGGGGGAGGCAGGTTGCTCCAGTGTCAGGGTATTACGGGGGAGGCAGGTGGCTCCAGTGTCAGGGTATTACGGGGGAGGCAGGTGGCTCCAGTGTCAGGGTATTACGGAGGAGGCAGGTTGCTCCAGTGTCAGGGTATTACGGGGGAGGCAGGTGGCTCCAGTGTCAGGGTATTACGGAGGAGGCAGGTTGCTCCAGTGTCAGGGTATTACGGGGGAGGC